>NC_091582.1:21209379-21229379 GCF_042767895.1 Penaeus vannamei | reverse complement strand
TTATCCTCATTCTTTTCTCTCTACTCTTCCTCCTCTTCCTCTTCTTCCCCTCACTCTCTTCACACCCTCCTTTATATTTTTTTCTATTTTTCATACTCATCCTTTCCACCTATTCTTCCTCCTCCCCTTCCTCTTCTTCCTTTTCCCCCTATTCCATCCTTTCTTACTTTTTTTCTTCTTCTCCTCCGCTTCCTCCTCCTCATCATCATACTCTTCCTTCCTCGATTTTTTTTTTTTTTTTGGTCATACGTTATTCAAAAATGATCCTTATCGTAGGCCATTTTGCAAGGTTGTGGTATTATCTCACCGCTACAGGATACCTTATTAATTATGGACGAGAAGATGCAACATTAGATGCAAAAAGAGGTGTTTTTTCTTATCAATATTCAAATAGGTCATCTTTAATATTTTTTTTTCTTTTTGTTAATCCTTTGGTAACTAGATTGGCTTACGTCGTCATCCGAATAGATAGGTCGATAGATAGAGAGCTATTGTTATAAAAATACATGCTAAACTCTCTCTCTCTCTCTCTCTCTCTCTCTCTCTCTCTCTCTCTCTCTCTATATATATATATATATATATATATATATATATATATATATATATATATATATATTTATGTATGTATGTATGTATGTATCAGTGCGCGTGTGTGAGAGAGAAAATCTATGTCAGCGAGAGAACGAGAAAGAATCGGGAAGGAATTACTGGCAGTTAGAACGAGCCCAAAAGATGACCGTAAGTAGGCTCTGAAACGGAGAGGCCTACGCACAGGCCACCACACGCGGCCGAGAATGAAATAGAAAAAATCAGAACGACGGGACCCATTAGCATAAACAATCTGATGCGCGTCTAAACGGCACTCGACCCCGACCCGTCCCGACCTGACCTGACCTGACCTGACCTGACCTGACCTGACCTGACCTGACCTGACCTGACCTGACCCATCCCGACCTGACACGACCCGACACAACCCATCCCTTCCTGATCCATCCCGACCCGACCCGACCCGTCCTGACCCAACCCGACCTGACCCATCCCGACCCGACCCGACCCGTCCTGACCCAACCCGACCTGACCCATCCCGACCCGACCCATCCCGACCCGACCCATCCCATCCCATCCCGACCCATCCCGATCCGACCCGATAAGCTCCCGTTAGCGCGGCGGCCCGACCTAACCTAACCTAACCCCGCCGCCACATCGCCATCCGTGGCTGCCAGCGACCGCCATTACAAACCCGGGTCGCGAAATAGATCACCTTCGTAAATCGCGGAATTTTGCAAAAGAGAAGCGAATCCCATAAAGCCGGCGGATGAATCGACGGAAATATCGAGTTCCGATCAAAATGAAAATGAAAATGAAAGAGACGAAGAGAAATAAAAAGAAAAAAAATACGTTTTTTTTTTTTTTTTTTTTTTTTTTTTTTTTTGAGGGGGAGGGTGAGGGTGGGAGGAGATTGTGGAGAAGGGGGGGTGGGGGGGTGAGGTCGTTGGTTTGATATGCACAATGCATGAGGTAACCACTTCATTCGAGGCTTTATTGGAATCCGTTCATATAGCGGAGTGCAAGCGGCCATCTGTCTCAATAAAACGAACAATCTGTTTGGGAATTAAGAGCCAATCATTCTGAATGACTAACGAGCTTATTCGATAAATATAGGTTTGACTAAATAGCCATATATCCATATATGGAATGGCGATTCGTATAAAAATGTTCATGAGTGAAATAAAGTGATGGAATGATACTTTTAAGATATATATATCTGGTGATTCAAAAATAATTCGGTAAAACACTTTTATTATTTATATCTGTCAAGTGTATACGAATAATTAGAAATTGGTCTGATTCCTATGTAGGTTTGTGGGTGACGATCACGTGTGCGCAGACGATCACGTGTTCTAAGCCTTGAGACAATGTATAGTAAGGCGGCCAAAAACCAGGTCATTTCCATCCCGGCTTTGACCCCAGCAGCCGATGCTAGTACTCACACACACACGAGATAATGTAGTAGGGCGGCCATTGACCGGGTCATTTCCATCCCGGCTTTGACCCCAGCAGCCGATGCTAGTACTCACACACACCCGAGTCGATATCGAGGGGCTGGCTTGGTGTGAACCCGAGACCTTGCGACTGCAAAGCCAGTACGCTGAACACTGGGCTGTGTCACTTTCTCAGGACTGTCGTTCTTACAGACGATCGTTGGCATCTGTGAGCGAAAAACTGACTATCACATATTTCAAAATCTTACAAGTGAAAATAATGAAGTGTAACATTATGCAAATATCAAGTGATTCGTAAATTGTTAAAGTCATTCACGACTATGCATGTCTGGCTATATATATATGACTATATATCACTCGTTCATTCTTTGACCACGAAGATGATTGTAACTGTTACTAAGATTTATGGATTCGGAGATAACAGACGAGTCTAATTTGGGTACGAATTGCGCTGTTGCAATGTTGCCGTGCGGGAGTCCAGAGAGATTAATCGTATGATGACCGTTATTACATTAGCGCTCATGCTGTCTTGCGCCGTTGCAAATTTATCTTGGTTTGGATGGTTAGACCTTTGGGATTCCGTAGAGATTCAGAGAGCTTAAAAGTCCTGTAATCGCGCAGGTCATTCTCGGTGCAACTTCAGTCTTACGTGTTGCAGGCGGATTCATGTGCTTAGTTTCTTGGATCTAATTGTAAGAAGAAAGTTGGAACACGTTCTGTCGAAGCGCTGGCCATCGTGGCTTGAAAGCAACGATGGGTGAGTAGATGGGCATCTTTGCAGTATTTAAGCTCAACTCTGATATCTTCGTGACTGAAGACATCTTTCAAAATGGCGCCAAACATTCAAGGTTTCAAGGACGCGGCCCTTCTTTACACCATTTGCCATGCTGAATGACTCCGACAATACACCAGTGCATAATTGACTAAGCATGCCAAATGCTTTCCTAAGAACAATAAAGCTACATAAAAGGTTAACAGTCTGCTCCTGTCCACAATGGTACGGTCGCCTATCCCGCATTCACTCCCTGGAAGAAGGGCCACTTGTTCAGGGCGTTGTGTGAGTCGATTCAGAAGGACACGATCCAAAACTCAGCCCACAATGAAAAAACGGAAAATATCTACAGTTGTTGCAATCCTAGCAGTTTCCCTTGTGTTTATAGAGATGGATTATAGAAGTTTCGTTCAAATCTCCAGGTTCCAAATGCTGCAGAATAGGCAAGCTATCTTGGCTGTTAACTGTGGGCTTCCAATTGAGTATATTTCAGCAGGGATTTCATCAGAGTTCAGAGTTTCTAATTTGTTGTTGACTGCAACGTGTGTAAGACATTCAATTGATTCCTGACTGACAGACAAGGGGCAATTATATACCCCCTTGAAGTGCTGAGCCTAGTGCACCAGGACCTTCGTCTTATGAGCATATCGCCACTGGCACTGAGCGCTGGGGATGGTCTTCAGCCCGATGAAGAACCTTTCCCGGTTTCTGGCATAAGGATGAGTTTCGTCAGTCGTATTGCTGAACCGGTTATTCTGCATCCGAAGTAATTCCCGCTGAACAGCTGATTTACTGTTCTTGTGCTCTTGGGTAGATACTGTTTTCTGAAGATCTTCATGCGGGCTATAAAGACCTAGTCGTCAAACCAGTCCTAATTTCTGCAATGAATTGGTCCCATAACTGATGATGCAGCGTAGTCGATGATGACCATTCCTCCACAGCATTTTCATTGCTTTGCAGATGTTGTGATGCTGCTTGGTTCAGCAGTGCTTGATTTAAAGTGATATCTTAATGTAAAACTCGACTTTCTGCCTTTATGATTCCAAGCATACATTAAGAAGATATAAGCAAAAGGATAAAACAAAGAAAACGCATACATCAAGGTGGATCCATGAATGCGAATTAAAATCACAGGATGAAATGAAAGTTTTCCGTAAGAACGTATGATTATATTTATCTTAACATCTTCGCCAGGGTCTTAGGACCGAACGGGAGATGGAATGGAACGTCTTCGAAGACTGGCAGGAAATTGATGATACGGAGAGAAATGGGAAACGAAGAGGAAGAGGTGAGAAGAAAGAAACAGAGGAACGATAAGGGGAATGGGGAGAATATGAATGAGGAAGGAAAAGGATTAGAATAAGAAAGTTGATGATGCTGAGAGAAATAAGAAAGAGGAAGAGGTGTGGGGAAGGAAATGAAGGACAAGAGAAGAAAGAGGAGAGTTAATATAAAGAAGAGGACTAGGGAAAAGTAAGAGAAAGAGAAGAGGAAAAATAGGAAAATAAAGAGGATGAGGAAAGAAAATTAGTAAAAAAAAGAGAGAGAGAAGTGGATGGAATTGAGAAAGAAAAAGGAGTAAGAGAAACAAAAAGAAATAGAACACTATGACCGAATAAAAATAAAAGGGAAAGAAGAGAAAAAGAAGAGGGAGGAAAAAGAAATGAAAACAATAAAAATAGAACGAGGGAATAAGGAATACTCAAGAAAGATAGAAAAAAGACAGACAAAAATTAACATAAGAATTCAGAGACGATCTTTTATGGAGAAAAAAAGGAGAGAGAAAAAATGAAAGCTAAAGAAGAAAACAAGGAGAAAATAATGAATAAAGAGACGAAGATGGAAGAGGAAAAGGAAAGAGTAGAAGAGGAAACAAACGTGAAAAGCTAATTAATCTTTAGCGGAAACTATTGTGTAATAAAAGTCAAGTCTTCCTCTCTGGGAAAAATGATTACGAAAATAATGATAAAAGGAAAAGGAGATGAAGATATATATTTGTCTGCATATCACCTGATTATTTCAGTATTCATGATCTTTCTCTTTCTCTCATTCTCTTTTATCTATCATTCTCTCCTCTTTCCCTCCTCCCCCCTCCTTCAACCTCATTCTCTTTCTCCCTCTCTCTTTCTTTATTCATTAATCTATTCATTCATTTCTGTCTCTCCTTTACTCCCTACTTCCTCTTTCTCTCTTTCTCTCTCTGTCTCTCACTCTTTCTTTCTCATTTTCTCACTTTCATTCTCTTTCTCTCTTTTTCCCATTCTCTCTCTCTATTCTCTCTCTCATATTCTCTCTCTTTCCCTCACTCTCTCTCCTTCTCCCATTCTCTCTCGATTTCTCTCATTCTCTCTCGATTTCTCTCATTATATCTCTCCCTCCCTCCCTCTCCATCTCTCTCTCTCTCTCTCTCTCCCTCTCTCTCTCTCTCTCTCTCTCTCTCTCTCTCTCTCTCTCTCTCTCTCTCTCTCTCTCTCTCTCTCTCTCTCTCTCTCTCTCTCTCTCTCTCTCTCTCTGTCTCTCTCTCTCTCTCTCTCTCTCTCTCTCTCTCTCTTTCTCTCTCACCTGTCATTCTCTTATTCCCATCTCTATCGCTTATTAACCTTCACCTAGACACACCAGCCAATGAGCTTTCTCCCATCTGAGTCATGCAGAACCATAATAAAGCTAAGAAAAAATAACTTAAAAGTTTGGGAACACGATCATAATTCTCGCTTAATGGATACTTAAGGCGGAGTAGGGGGAAGGGGTGGGGGTGGGGGAGGTAATAGAGGCGGGGGGGGGGGAAGGCTGCGAAATAAATTGTTTTTGGAAGAATGAAATGGGAGACCGTTTTTCGGCAATGGTGTCTGCTGAGCCCCGGGAAACTCGCTTTCTCGCTCCGAAGGCAAGTAGGTTTTAGCTGAAGTTATTTGAACGAGTCTTTTTTTTAGCTGGTCACTTTAACGAGTCCTTTTCTTAGCTGAAGTCATTTCAACGTGTTTTTTTGCGTTTTTGTTTTTGCTGAAGTTATTTCAACGAGTCTTTGTTTGCTGACGTCATTCACCGACTCCTTTTTCCAGCCAGAGTTATTCCAACGAGTCATTTTTTAGCTGATCTTCGCCACTGAGATCCTTTTAACTCAAGTCATTTTCACCTTAGTTTCTGCCTTTATAATTGCAGGTTTTTAACATGATATATATAAGATAATAAAACAAAATAAAACGCATATATCAAGGTGGATACATGAATGCGCATTATGATCACGGGATGAAATGAAAGTCTGCAAGAACGCAAGATTATGTCTTAACATCTTCGCCATCGTCTTAAGACCGAGCGGGAGATGGAATGGAACGCCTTCGAAGACTGGCAGGAAATTGATGATGCTGAGAGAAATAGGAGACGAAGAGGAAGAGGTGAGAAGAAAGAAAGAGAGGAACGATAAGGGGAATGGCGAGGATGCGAATGAGGAAGGAAAAGGAGTAAAATAAGAAAGTAGAAATGGAGGAAGAAGAAGCAGAAAAAAGAAGAAAAAGAAGAATATGAAAAAAAAAATATTGAAATGAAAGGAAAAGGAGAGAAAAGAGATGAATAGAAAGAAATTATATGCCAATAAAAAAACGAACGAGGAAAAAGAAGGAATATTAAGGAAAAAAGGGAAAAGGAATTCAGAAACGAAAAAAAAAGAGAATAAGAAATTAAATTAAAGAAGAAAAAAGAGGAAAACAGGGAATAGGGAGTTGAGGAAGATGGAACAGGAAGATGAAAGAGTAGGAGAAGGAGGATACAAAAGTGGACAGCTAATTAATCTTTAGAGGAAACTATTGTGTAATAAAAGTCAAATCTTCCTCTCTGGGAAAAGGGATTACGAAACTATATCGTTTGTTTCAATTTTCATTCTCTTTCTCCGTCTCTTTATTTATCTATCTCTTTCTGTTTCTCTCATTCTCTCATTCTCTCTGTCCCACCCCTCCCTCCTTTCTCTCTCTCTCTCTCTCTCTCTCTCTCTCTCTCTCTCTCTCTCTCTCTCTCTCTCTCTCTCTCTCTCTCTCTCTCTCATTCTCTCTCTCTCTCTCTCTCTCTCTCTCTCTCTCTCTCTCTCTCTCTCTCCTTCTCCCATTCTCTCTCAGCCAATGAGCTTTCTCCCATCTAAGTCATGCAGAACCATAATAAAGCTAAGAAAAAATAACTTAAAAGCTTGTGAACACGATCATAATTCTCGCTTAATGGACACTTAAGGCGGAGTAGGGGGAGGGGTGGGGGGTGGGGGAGGTAATGGAGGTGGGGGGGGGGAGGCTGCGAAATAAATTGTTTTGGGAAGAATGAAATGGGAGACCGTTTTTCGGCAATGGTGTCTGCTGAGCCCCGGGAAACTCGCTTTCTCGCTCCGAAGGCAAGTAGGTCTCAGCTGAAGTTGTTTGAACGAGTCTTTTTTTAGCTGGTCACTTTGACGAGTCCTTTTCTTAGCTGAAGCCATTCCAACGTCTTTTTTTTTAGCTGAAGTCATTTCTACAAGTTTTTTTGTCATTTTTCCGTGCTGAAGTTATTTAAACTTTTTTCCGTTTTTGTTTTTGCTGAAGTTATTTCAACGAGTCTGTTTGCTGACGTCATTCGCCGACTCCTTTTTCCAGCTAGAGTTATTCCAACGAGTCATTTTTTAGCTGATCTTCGCCACTGAAATCATTTTAACTGAAGTCATTTTAACCTTAGTTTCTGCCTTTATAATTGCAGGTTTTTAAGATTATATATGTAAGATAATAAACAAAAGAAAACGCATATATTAAGGTTTATACAAGAATGCGCATTATGATCACGGGATGAAACGAAAGTCTGCAAGAACGCAAGATTATGTCTTAACATCTTCGCCATCGTCTTAAGACCGAGCGGGAGATGGAATGGAACGCCTTCGAAGACTGGCAGGAAATTGATGATGCTGAGAGAAATAGGAGACGAAGAGGAAGAGGTGAGAAGAAAGAAAGAGAGGAACGATAAGGGGAATGGCGAGGATGCGAATGAGGAAGGAAAATGTGTAAAATAAGAAAGAAGAAGAGGAGGATGAAATGGAGAAGAAGCAGGAGAAAAAAGAAGAATATGAAAAGACTATTCAAATAAAAGGGAAAGGAGGAGCGGGAAAAAAATGAGAATTAATGAAAACAATAAACAACAATAAAAGACAACGAGGAAAATAAAGAACGTTAGATAAAAGAAAAAAGGGAATTAAGAAGCGAAAAAAAGAAAAATGAAAAAAAAGAGAATGGGAAATGGAAGCTAAAGAAGAAAAAAGAGGAAATATGGAATAAGGAATTGAGGAAGATGGAACCGGAAGATGAAAGAGTAGGAGAAGGAGGATACAAAAGTGGACAGCTAATTAATCTTTAGAGGAAACTATTGTGTAATAAAAGTCAAGTCTTCCTCTCTGGGAAAAGGGATTACGAAACTATATCGTTTGTTTCAATTTTCATTCTCTTTCTCTGTCTCTTTATCTATCTCTTTCTGTTTCTCTCATTCTCTCATTCTTTTTATCGTTCTCTCTGTCCCCCCCTCCCTCCCTCTTTCCTCTCTCTCTCTTTCTCTCTCTCTCTGTCTCTCTTTCTCTCTCTCTCTCTTACTCTCTTTCTCTCATTCTCTCTCTCTCTTACTCTCTATCTCTCATTCTCTCTCTCTTACTCTCTCTCTCTCTCTCTCTCTCTTTCTCTCTCTCTTCTGTCTTTCTCTTATTCCCATCTCTATCGCTTATTAACCTTCACCTAGACACACCAGCCAATGAGCTTTCTCCCATCTAAGTCATGCAGAACCATAATAAAGCTAAGAAAAAACAACTTAAAAGCTTGTGAACACGATCATAATTCTCGCTTAATGGATACTTAAGGCGGAGTAGGGGGAGGGTGGGGGTGGGGGAGGTAATGGAGGTGGGGGGAGGGGTGGGGGGTGGGGGAGGTAATGGAGGTGGGGGGGTGAAATAAATTGTTTTGGGGAGAATGAAAAGGGAGACCGTTTTTCGGCAATGGTGTCTGCTGAGCCCCGGGAAACTCGCTTTCTCGCTCCGAAGGCAAGTGGGTTTTAGCTGAAGTAGTGTGAACGAGTCTTTTCAAGCCATTTCAACTTTTTTTCTGAAGTTATTTCAAAGTGTCTTTGTTTGCTGAAGTCATTCACCGACTCATGTTTCAAGCAAGAGTCATTTCAACGAGTCTTTTCAATTGGTCATTTCAACGAGTTATTTTTTTAGCTGAAGTCATTTCAACGAGTTATTTTTTTAGCTGAAATCTTCGCCATTGAGATCATTTCAACTGAAGTCATATTAACCATAGTATACTTCGTGTTGTCTATTAAGCTTCTTAAACTGATCTTTCACTCCGCGCACTTCATTTCTAAGGCTTTCATATTACCGTAACATAATCCCCGGTTAATCTGATGCCCGTGGATTGCGGTATCAAATCTCACCGACTAATTTCCTATTAAATAAATAATAGGGATGACTTGTAGGGAATTTACCAGTTGAGATGTGGCGTCCTTTTTATTTAACAGTGAAACGGATTTATTTCTTTGTTCCGGGTATATACATGTGTGTGTGTGTGTGGTGTGTGTGTGTGTGCGTGTGTGTGTGTGTGCGTGTGTGTGTGTGCGTGTGTGTGTGTGTGTGTGTGTGTGTGTGTGTGTGTGTGTGTGTGTGTGTGTGTGTGTGTGTGCGTGTGTGTGTGTGTGTTTGTATATATATATATATATATATATATATATATATATATATATATATATATATATATATATATATATATATATCGGAACAAGGGAATAAGGACGTTAAAATTACATATATATATACATATATATGAATTATATCTATATATATAAATATATATATTATTTCTCTCTCTAATTCTCACTCTCTCGCTCTCTATCTTTCTCTCTCTTTCTCTCTCTTTTTCTATCTTTCTTCTCTCTTATTCTTTTCTTTTCGGTTTTCTTTATTTCTCAATTCATTTTCTTTATTTTCCTTTTTTCTCATTTTTTTTTCTTTTCTTTTTTAATATTTCTTTCCTTCTTCCAACGTTTCCAAGAACATGAGCTGAAGACAACATTAATTGCTTTACATCTGAAAGAGGATTACGTTTTCCGTGAATTATGTCATTTCATCAAGGAAAAAGAAAAAGAAAGGGAGAGAGAGAGAGAGAGAGAGAGAGAGAGAGAGAGTAAGAGAGAGAGAGAGAGAGAGAGAAAAGAAAGAGAGAGAGAAAAACAGATTGAATAACGAATCATATGGAAACAGATAGAGTTTTTCTGTGAATTATGTCATTTCATCAAAGGAAAAGAAAGAAAAAGAAAGAAAGAGAGAGAGAGAGAGAGAGATTGAATAACCAATCATAAGGAAACAGATAGAGTTTTTCTGTGAATTATATCATTTCATCAAAGAAAAAGAAAGAGAGAGAGAAAAAAGAAAAAGAAAGAGAGAGAGAGAGAAAGAGATTGGATAACGAATCATAAGGAAACAGATAGAGATCTGTGAATTATGTCATTTCATCAAAGGAAAAAAAGAAAGAGAGAGAGAAAGAAAAAGAAAGAAAGAGAGAGAAAAACAGATTGAATAACGAAGCATATGGAAACAGATAGAGTTTTCTGTGAATTATGTCATTTCATCAAAGGAAAAACGAAAGAAAGAAAGAGAGAAAAAGAAAGAAAGAAAGAGAGAGAGAAAGAGATTGAATAACGAATCATAAGGAAACCGATAGAGATTTTCTGTGAATTATGTCATTTCATCAAAGAAAAAGAAAAAAAGAAAGAGAGAGAAAGAAAAAGAAAAAGAAAGAAAGAGAGAGAAGAGATTGAATAACGAATCATAAGGAAAGCGATAGAGATCTTCTGTGAATTATGTCATTTCATCAAGGAAAAAGAGAGAGAGAGAGAAAAAAAAAGAAAGAGAGAGAGAGAAAGAGATTGGATAACGAATCATAAGGAAAGCGATAGAGATCTGTGAATTATGTCATTTCATCAAAGGGAAAACGAAAGAAAGAGAGAGAAAAAGAGACTGAATAACGAATAAGGAAACCGATAGAGATTAAGAATACTTCCCGGAAGCACAAAGCGATTATTTTTTTTTTTTTTTTTACTTCAAAATAATTATCTTAGAATTAGAAAAACCGGAGGAAAGTTATGAATTTGCTCCTTATTGAAGGATTAAGGTGAAGAAAGTGATAGGGAAAAAAATAGAATAAAACAGGGTCTTTATCGAAACGGGATTAATTTGGAGGATAAGGTTAAGACTTGAGGACAATGGGAAGGAATCGAGGAACACCTGAATTCCCCGATGAAAATGAGGATAACTTAAAGGTCCTTCTTTACAGAAAACAAAACGAGGAAACAAGATTTAACGTAGAACAAGTTTGACAGAGGATTTTTTTAATGCATAGCCACTGTCTCCCTGGCTTTGTAATGTGCCAGAGAAAAATAACCTTTTTTTTTATTTTCATTTTTTTCTTTCTCTCTCTCTCTCTCTTTCTTTCTTTCTCTCGTTTCATGATTAACGCTTTTTATCATTTCTTTCTGCTTTGTTTTTTATTTCTCTTTTTCTTTCTCCTTTTTTTCTCTTTCTTCCATAATTCAGAAATCGTTGCGGTTACTGAGGCGTTGCCATGGTAACGTCCTCCTGGTACTCTCCGTCGGCACGTGACCTTTTTTGACCTTTCGTGAATGAGGTGAGACAAGTTACCGTTCGACTCTCCCCGCTTTGGCTCGAGGTCGTTCAAGGCGGTCAGGTTTCTAGGTCAGGTTTTTTTTCTGGAATTTCTTGTTTACTGGAATTTATCAGTTTTTTGTGGAATCTATAGTTTTCAGGAATTTTTAGTTGTCTGGATTTTTTTGTTTTCTGTAATTTTTATTTTCTGGATTTTTTTTTATTTATTTTTTTTTTTTTTTTTTTTTTTTTTTTTTTTTAGGTTTTGGGGCATTTCTAGGTTTTTGGAATTTCTAGTTCTCCAGAATTTCTAGTTTTTCGAACTTTACGTTTTCTGCAATTTCTAGTTTTCTGGATTTTTTAGTTGTCTATGATTTTAGTTCTCTGGAACTTCTATTTCTCTGGAATTTCTAGTTATCTGGAATTTCTCATTTCTGGAATTTCTAGTTCTCTGGAATTTCTAGTTCTCTGGAATTTCTATTTATCTGGAGTTTCTAGTTCTCTGGAATTTCTCATTTCTGGAATTTCTAGTTCTCTGGAATTTCTCATTTCTGGAATTTCTAGTTCTCTGGAATTTCTCATTTCTGGAATTTCTAGTTCTCTGGAATTTCTCATTTCTGGAATTTCTAATTTCTGGAATTTCTCATTTCTGGAATTTCTAGTTCTCTGGAATTTCTCATTTCTGGAATTTCTAGTTCTCTGGAATTTCTAGTTCTCTGGAATTTCTCATTTCTGGAATTTCTAGTTCTCTGGAATTTCTATTTATCTGGAGTTTCTAGTTCTCTGGAATTTCTCATTTCTGGAATTTCTAGTTCTCTGGAATTTCTATTTATCTGGAGTTTCTATTTCTCTGGAATTTCTCATTTCTGGAATTTCTATCCAGCTTCTACAACTGGCTGTCAGTGTGGGAAGGACCTTCATCTCACTCAGCTCAGCCAGCAACATTCCAGCCGCAGGGACATTGCTCGGGAAAATTGGACTCGTATTAAACTTTTTTTTTTTTTTTGGCACACGACACGTTATGTTTTGACACACGACACATGACCTTATTTCTGGAACAGGTCGTAGGTGAAGGGGAATCAGAGGCGAAGAAGCACTCGATGTTGAGGGATATTTGGATAGTCAGATGGATCGACGTTTAACGATCGACTTGGGTTTGTTGGGAGTTTGAGGTGTGGTAGGAGCTTCGGGAATGTGTTGTTGTTGTTGCTGCTGCTGTTGGTTACTTCTTTCAGTTTTTGTTTTTGTTTTGTTTTGGTTTTTTTCTTTCTCTTCTTCATGAATAACCGTTTTTTATTCTTTCTTTCAGTTCTTTCTCTTTCTTTCTTTCTCTCGTTTCATGATTAACGCTTTTTATCCTTTCTTTCTGTTTTGTTTCTTCTTTCTCTTTTTCTTCCATAATTCAGAAAACGTTGCGGTTACTGAGGCGTTGCCATGGTAACGTCCTCCTGGTACTCTCCGTCGGCACATGACCTTTTTTGACCTTTCGTGAATCAGGTGAGACAAGTTACCGTTCGACTCTCCCCGCTTTGGCTCGAGGTCGTTCAAGGCGGTCGGGTTTCTAGGTCAGGTTTTTTTTCTGGAATTTCTTGTTTACTGGAATTCAGTTTTTTTTTCTTTTTTTTTTCTTTTTTTTTTGAATCTATAGTTTTCAGGAATTTCTAGTTGTCTAGAATTTCTTGTTTTCTTGATTTTTTAGGTTTTCTGGTATTTCTGTTTCTTTGGAATTTCTAGTTCTCCAGAATTTCTAGTTTTTGGAACTTTACGTTTTCTGCAATTTCTAGTTTTCTGGAATCTTTTAGTTGTCTATGATTTTAGTTCTCGGGAACTTCTATTTCTCTGGAATTTCTAGTTATCTGGATTACCTAATTTTCTGGAGTTTCTATTTCTCTGGAATTTCTAGTTATCTGGAATTTCTCATTTCTGGAATTTCTATTTATCTGGAGTTTCTAGTTCTCTGGAATTTCTCATTTCTGGAATTTCTATTTATCTGGAATTTCTAGTTCTCTGGAATTTCTCATTTCTGGAGTTTCTATTTCTCTGGAATTTCTCATTTCTGGAATTTCTCGCCAGCTTCTACAACTGGCTGTCAGTGTGGGAATGACCTTCATCTCACTCAGCTCAGCCAGCAACATTCCAGCCGCAGGGACATTGCTCGGGAAAATTGGACTCGTATTAAACTTTTTTTTTTTTTTTGGACACACGACAGGTTATGTTTTGACACACGACACATGACCTTATTTCTGGAACAGGTCGTAGGTGAAGGTCATAGGTTATGGCGCAACAGGTCGTAGGTGAAGGGGAATCAGAGGCGAAGAAGCACTCGATGTTGAGGGATATTTGGATAGTCAGATGGATCGACGTTTAACGATCGACTTGGGTTTGTTGTGAGTTTGAGGTGTGGTAGGAGCTTCGGGAATGTGTTGTTGTTGCTGCTGCTGCTGTTGGTTATTTCTTTCAGTTTTTGTTTTTGTTTTGTTTTGTTTTTTTCTTTCTCTTTTTCATGAATAACCGTTTTTTATTCTTTCTTTCAGTTCTTTCTCTTTCTTTCTTTCTCTCGTTTCATGATTAACGCTTTTTATCATTTCTTTCTGTTTTGTTTTGTTTTTCTCTTTTTCTTCCTCCTTTTATTCTCTTTTTCTTCCATAATTCAGAAAACGTTGCGGTTACTGAGGCGTTGCCATGGTAACGTCCTCCTGGTACTCTCCGTCGGCACATGACCTTTTTTGACCTTTCGTGAATCAGGTGAGACAAGTTACCGTTCGACTCTCCCCGCTTTGGCTCGAGGTCGTTCAAGGCGGTCAGGTTTCTAGGTCAGGTTTTTTTTTCTGGAATTTCTTGTTTACTGGAATTTATCAGTTTTTTTTTTCTTTTCTTTTTTGAATCTATAGTTTTCATGAATTTCTAGTTGTCTAGAATTTCTTGTTTACTTGATTTTTTAGGTTTTCTGGCATTTCTATTTCTTTGGAATTTCTAGTTCTCCAGAATTTCTAGTTTTTGGAACTTTACGTTTTCTGCAATTTCTAGTTTTCTGGATTTTTTAGTTGTCTATGATTTTAGTTCTCAGGAACTTCTATTTCTCTGGAATTTCTAGTTATCTGGATTACCTAATTTTCTGGAGTTTCTAGTTCTCTGGAATTTCTCATTTCTGGAATTTCTATTTATCTGGAATTTCTAGTTCTCTGGAATTTCTATTTTACTGGAGTTTCTAGTTCTCTGGAATTTCTAATTTCTGGAATTTCTAATCTCTGGAATTTCTAGTTCTCTGGAATTTCTCATTTCTGGAGTTTCTATTTCTCTGGAGTTTCTCATTTCTGGAATTTCTAGTTATCTGGAATTTCTAGTTCTCTGGAATTTCTATTTTACTGGAGTTTCTAGTTCTCTGGAATTTCTATTTTACTGGAGTTTCTAGTTTCTGGAATTTCTATTTTACTGGAGTTTCTAGTTTCTGGAATTTCTAGTTTCTGGAATTTCTATTTATCTGGAGTTTCTACTTCTCTGGAATTTCTCATTTCTGGAGTTTCTAGTTCTCTGGAATTTCTCATTTCTGGAATTTCTCATTTCTGGAATTTCTCATTTCTGGAATTTCTAGTTATCTGGAATTTCTCATTTCTGGAATTTCTAGTTATCTGGATTACCTAATTTTCTGGAGTTTCTATTTCTCTGGAATTTCTCATTTCTGGAATTTCTATTTATCTGGAATTTCTCATTTCTGGAATTTCTCATTTCTGGAATTTCTATTTCTCTGGAATTTCTCATTTCTGGAATTTCTATTTCTCTGGAATTTCTTATTTCTGGAATTTCTAGTTCTCTGGAATTTCTCATTTCTGGAATTTCTAGTTCTCTGGAATTTCTCATTTCTGGAATTTCTCATTTCTGGAATTTCTCGCCAGCTTCTACAACTGGCTGTCAGTGTGGGAACGACCTTCATCTCACTCAGCTCAGCCAGCAACATTCCAGCCGCAGGGACATTGCTCGGGAAAACTGGACTCGTATTAAACTTTTTTTTTTTTTTGGCACACGACAGGTTATGTTTTGACACACGACACATGACCTTATTTCTGGAACAGGTCGTAGGTGAAGGTCATAGGTTATGGCGCAACAGGTCGTAGGTGAAGGGGAATCCGAGGCGAAGAAGCACTCGATGTTGAGGGATATTTGGATAGTCAGATGGATCGACGTTTAACGATCGACTTGGGTTTGTTGGGAGTCTGAGGTGTGGTAGGAGCTTCGGGAATGTGTTGTTGTTGTTGCTGCTGCTGTTGGTTATTTCTTTCAGTTTTTGTTTTTGTTTTGTTTTGTTTTGTTTTGTCTTTCTCTTCTTCATGAATAACCGTTTTTTATTCTTTCTTTCAGTTCTTTCTCTTTCTTTCTTTCTCTCGTTTCATGATTAACGCTTTTTATCATTACTTTCTGTTTTGTTTTTTCTTTCTCTTTTTCTTCCTCCTTTTTTCTCTTTTTCTTCCATAATTCAGAAATCGTTGCGGTTACTGAGGCGTTGCCATGGTAACGTCCTCCTGGTACTCTCCGTCGGCACATGACCTTTTTTGACCTTTCGTGAATCAGGTGAGACAAGTTACCGTTCGACTCTCCCCGCTTTGGCTCGAGGTCGTTCAAGGCGGTCAGGTTTCTAGGTCAGGTTTTTTTCTGGAATTTTTTGTTTACTGGAATTTATCAGTTTTTTTTTTTTTTTTTTTTTTTTTGGAATCTATAGTTTTCATGAATTTCTAGTTGTCTAGAATTTCTTGTTTTCTTGATTTTTTAGGTTTTCTGGCATTTCTATTTCTTTGGAATTTCTAGTTCTCTAGAATTTCTAGTTTTGGGAACTTTACGTTTTCTGCAATTTCTAGTTTTCTGGATTTTTTTAGTTGTTTATGATTTTAGTTCTCAGGAACTTCTATTTCTCTGGAATTTCTAGTCATCTGGATTACCTAATTTTCTAGTTCTCTGGAATTTCTCATTTCTGGAGAATTTCTAGTTCTCTGGAATTTCTCATTTCTGGAATTTCTAGTTCTCTGGAATTTCTCATTTCTGGAATTTCTAACCAGCTTCTACAACTGGCTGTCAGTGTGGGAAGGACTTTCATCTCCCTCAGCTCAGCCAGCAACATTCCAGCCGCAGGGACATTGCTCGGGAAAATTGGACTCGTATTAAACTTTTTTTTTTTTTTGACACGACAGGTTATGGCGCAACAGGTCATAGGTGAAGGTCATAGGTTATGGCGCAACAGGTCATAGGTGAAGGTCATAGGTTATGGCGCAACAGGTCGTAGGTGAAGGTCATAGGTTATGGCGCAACAGGTCGTAGGTGAAGGTCATAGGTTATGGCGCAACAGGTCGTAGGTGAAGGTCATAGGTTATGGCGCAACAGGTCGTAGGTGAAGGTCATAGGTTATGGCGCAACAGGTCGTAGGTGAAGGTCATAGGTTATGGCGCAACAGGTCGTAGGTGAAGGTCATAGGTTATGGCGCAACAGGTCGTAGGTGAAGGTCATAGGTTATGGCGCAACAGGTCGTAGGTGAAGGTCATAGGTTATGGCGCAACAGGTCGTAGGTGAAGGTCATAGGTTATAGCGCAACAGGTCATAGGTGAAGGTCATAGGTTATGGCGCAACAGGTCGTAGGTGAAGGTCATAGGTTATAGCGCAACAGGTCGTAGGTGAAGGTCATAGGTTATAGCGCAACAGGTCATAGGTGAAGGTCATAGGTTATAGCGCAACAGGTCATAGGTGAAGGTCATAGGTTATGGCGCAACAGGTCGTAGGTGAAGGTCATAGGTTATAGCGCAACAGGTCGTAGGTGAAGGTCATAGGTTATGGCGCAACAGGTCGTAGGTGAAGGTCATAGGTTATGGCGCAACAGGTCGTAGGTGAAGGTCATAGGTTATGGCGCAACAGGTCGTAGGTGAAGGTCATAGGTTATGGCGCAACAGGTCGTAGGTGAAGGTCATAGGTTATGGCGCAACAGGTCGTAGGTGAAGGTCATAGGTTATGGCGCAACAGGTCGTAGGTGAAGGTCATAGGTTATGGCGCAACAGGTCGTAGGTGAAGGTCATAGGTTATGGCGCAACAGGTCGTAGGTGAAGGTCATAGGTTATGGCGCAACAGGTCGTAGGTGAAGGTCATAGGTTATGGCGCAACAGGTCGTAGGTGAAGGTCATAGGTTATGGCGCAACAGGTCGTAGGTGAAGGTCATAGGTTATGGCGCAACAGGTCGTAGGTGAAGGTCATAGGTTATGGCGCAACAGGTCGTAGGTGAAGGTCATAGGTTATGGCGCAACAGGTCGTAGGTGAAGGTCATAGGTTATGGCGCAACAGGTCGTAGGTGAAGGTCATAGGTTATGGCGCAACAGGTCGTAGGTGAAGGTCATAGGTTATGGCGCAACAGGTCGTAGGTGAAGGTCATAGGTTATGGCGCAACAGGTCGTAGGTGAAGGTCATAGGTTATGGCGCAACAGGTCGTAGGTGAAGGTCATAGGTTATGGCGCAACAGGTCGTAGGTGAAGGTCATAGGTTATGGCGCAACAGGTCGTAGGTGAAGGTCATAGGTTATGGCGCAACAGGTCGTAGGTGAAGGTCATAGGTTATGGCGCAACAGGTCGTAGGTGAAGGTCATAGGTTATGGCGCAACAGGTCGTAGGTGAAGGTCATAGGTTATGGCGCAACAGGTCGTAGGTGAAGGTCATAGGTTATGGCGCAACAGGTCGTAGGTGAAGGTCATAGGTTATGGCGCAACAGGTCGTAGGTGAAGGTCATAGGTTATGGCGCAACAGGTCGTAGGTGAAGGTCATAGGTTATGGCGCAACAGGTCGTAGGTGAAGGTCATAGGTTATGGCGCAACAGGTCGTAGGTGAAGGGGAATCAGAGGCGAAGAAGCACTCGATGTTGAGGGATATTTGGATAGTCAGATGGATCGACGTTTAACGATCGACTTGGGTTTGTTGTGAGTTTGAGGTGTGGCAGGAGCTTCGGGAATGTGTTGTTGTTGGTGGTGGTGGTGGTGGTGGTGGTGTTGTTGTAGAGAGAGAGGGAGAGAGAGAGGGACTGAGACAGTTGGAACTTCTCAGATTTTTTTGCCAAATCCTTTTAAGTATATTGTGCTATATTTAACACTTCTGGGTGTCTCTCTAGTTCGAAGTCCTACACCTGGCTGGACCATTTTTTTCAGAATTGCGCAAAAATCCTCAAATGCTAATATACTAAGCTTTCCTTAGTATATTAGAGAAAGCTAATTCGTTTACGGGGGACTCACGCCATTGCTCTCAAGGTTGCAGAATTTAAACAAAACACTCGATGGACCCAACACGGGGATAAATTGATAAATGGCTAGATTAGCGTGTGGCAGCATTTATTATACTCTAAACTAACCCAACTGTTCTAAAGTGGATAGAGCGATCCAATTCCGTTCGAGTTAGATTCAAAGATGAACTGATTAGCCGTTCTTAATCCGGATTCGTTACGCATGGCGGGAGTCTGTTCAATCAGAGCCAGACAGACTTCAATTTAAAAGAAAAAAACGATTTTCGGACTATTTACAAAGCTTATGAGTCGGGCTTTGAACACCCTTGAACATCGCTGAAGACAAATTATTAATTATTAAGACAAATTAAGACACATTAGAAGCGAAGATGCGACAAAGAAGGAATCGGAGTGGAGAGAAAAGAGACCTCACTCCCTAAGGCTTGGCGATTCTTAAGGCATTTCCCCCATTCCTTTCCTCCGGTGAATAAGAAGAAAAATAAACTTTACGACAGAAAGACACACGGAAAACAAAACGAAGAAACGAGATTTAACGTAGAACAAGTTTGACAGAGGATTTTTTTTAAATGCATAGGCACTGTCCCCCTGGCTTTGTAATGTGCCAGACAAAGCTATCAGAGGGAGATCTGCAGATTAACTGAATGAACCGGTTTACTTGAAATAAAACTAGTACAGCGAAACGCCATTCCGAAATGGTCCGTCGCACCGGCTGCCCACTTGGCTGTAGATTTACCTCTGACGTAAAAGCTTTTTTATAATGTTTATATATATATATATATATATATATATATATATATATATATATATATATATATATATAGAGAGAGAGAGAGAGAGAGAGAGAGAGAGAGAGAGAGATAGATAGATAGATAGATAGATAGATAGATAGATAGATACGTTTGTGTGTTTGCATTTTTGTTTGTGTGTGTGTGTGAGTCTGCGTATCTTTGTGTGTGTTTGTGTGTACGAGTGTGTGCGGGTGTGTATACCGTATACGCACATTATCTTCCCAGCTTAAAAGTGTAATAACCCACCGGAGCAGAGTGAACCCCAGCACCGTCCGCCCCGCACCCCCCAAGCCAGCGCCCGCTCCCCCAAGCCAGCGTTGCCCTGCCCCTCCCCCGTGCCCAAAGCCAGCGCCCCCCTCCCCCTCCCCCCGCCCCCCCCAAGCCAGCGCCCCCCCTCCCCCCAAAAGCCAGCGCCCCTCCCCCCCCCCCAAGCCAGCCCCTCCAAACGAACGCAGCTTTAGTCCACATCTAATTCCGTGGATTCGCTCGCACCGACATGAATAATTATGAACTTTAAAACCGAGAGATTAAATTAGACA
>NC_091582.1:21189379-21196879 GCF_042767895.1 Penaeus vannamei | reverse complement strand
ATCAGGTCAAGCGTCTCGAGAGGGAGAAAGAGAAGGAGCGAGATGAAATTAAAGGTTTGTTAGAAAGATTAACTTTGAGGCTAGAATCTGGTACCACTACAAGTGCTGCAGAGCCACAGGGTGCCACGGCACCTTCACCTCACACATCACCTGTGAGAGGAGCTGTTCCGAGAACCACCAGGCGGTTGATTGTGAGCGACACATCTCCGCCGATGCTCACTCCGGCGAATTTCAGCATTCAAGCTGATTCACAACCGCAGGTAACTGTTGACCCTTTATCTTCTGCAAGGCCCACAGTTGCACCTCGCACACTTTTTACGCCTCCTGGTCAGCAGGCGGCACGAGTATATAATAGGGCTGACACACATTCTACCTCACAGCCAACTTATTTGATAGTTTCTGATCGTGATTCCATTTCGAAGTTTAAAGCTGAAGCTCCAGCTTCACAGCCACTCCGACGAAATCAGGAAGTAGAAGGCTGGATTAGGCAGTTAGAAAATACAGTTAAGCCTGCCACTGATGAGGCTTTGATTCGGGCTGCAAGAGCACACTGCAGAGGACAAGCAGAATTAATAATTAACTCACCCATTTTCGATGACATCTTTTCATGGGTTGATTTTAAACAAAAGCTTAGACAAAAGTTTAGAGGCACATGTTCAGCCTCTGACTTTTTCACTCTGCTGTATGAGGTCCGTATGCTTGCAGGACAGGCTCCTCTTGATTTTTATGCAGTGCTTGAGGGCATGGTGTATCAAGGATATCGAGATCACAAAGAAGCCATAGGTAGCCCTGAGGAGTTAATTCGAAGGGTGTTTTTACAAGGATTGCCAAGCTGGCTAAGAGAACTTTTAGCTCTTAAAGAAGGTGACTCGGTTCAGTCACTTGTTGAAGCTTCACAGCGGTTATGGAATGCTAGAGTAGGTGTCTCTAGCCATGATGAACCTCCTAAACTCCCTGCAGAACCACGAAGATCTGGTATTGCAGAGATCTCTCGTGACGCGCCTCGTACTTATCGCGGTTCGACATATCAGCGATCGACACTTATTTGCTGGGGATGCCAAAGAGAAGGTCACATTCGCAGACAGTGTCCCTTTCAGGATGGCCAGAGGGGAGGAGCTCCACTCACCTCTGGGTATCAAAGGAGCCCGAGAAAGGTCAGCTTTCGAGGAGAACCAGATTTCGTACGAAGGAGAACGACAGTTGACAGAGGCTGCGGTCCAGACAGTATCTGAGGTTTCTGAGATCACTGCTCAAGGTCCATGTGGGAGACCTCTAGTGAAGATCCGTGTTGGAGGAGTTGCAGTTACAGCTTTTATTGATACCGGATCTGAAGTTACTCTGCTTAAAATGAGTGCTTCACAGACAATGACTCCGAAAAGAATTTATCATGAAGGACGTGGTCTTCGAGGAGTTTCAGGCCGGCTCTTCGAGGCTACATCTGAATGGGATGTCGATGTATCCTTTGGTAATGGCAGGAGAATCCGAAAGTGTTGTCATAGATTGTGTTTGGTGGAGGGTATAGATTTTCCGGGAGATGTTCTTATTGGAATGGATTTTCTGCAAAGATTCTGTTACCAGCTGGTACATAATCATACTCCACAAAGAGATTACCTGAAGCTTCAAGGAATCATACTCCCTATAACATATGCTGTTGGCACGACCTTGGGTATCACTGCTGTTGCGGAATTCACTCCTCAGAATCACTGTCAGAAGTTGGCCCTCAGGAGAACCACCTTGTGTCCTCCTCGTAGTGGTCGGTATGTTTTGGTGACTGTGCCTCAGACATTTAATGATAAGGAAGTGATTCTAGAAGCAGCCACTGACAAAGTTGTTGTACCAAGGACGGTAGTTGTTCCCGAGAATGGGACAGCTTCCGTATGGGTTGTGAATGGAGGAGCTCGTCCTGTACACCTGCGAAATGGTACACACGTGGCAACTGGAGCACTATGCACTGTGGTGGATATGAAGCATTCATCTGAAAGATCTCGTTCTGCTGAGGAGCAGGTTAATGATAACTCGCACGTTCCTGAATATTTACCAGAGGAATTCAAGATTAATGGTGATGCCTCTGACCCAGACTTCAGATTTGAGGAAGATGATTTTGACGTAGCCTACGGTCAATTAGACTTTGGTTATGATGAAAGTGACTTTGTTGTTATTCCTGAGACAAGTTTAGATGATCCTCCAGATATTGCATCCGTTGCTATGGCAACAGACACTCAAGAAACTGGTCCAGATTTGAGTCACTTATCAGACACGCAACGTGAGGATATCCTGTCACTTTTGGCTAATTATCCACGTCTTTTTAGTTCAGATAAATTTTCTATTGGCACTGTACCAGGTGTACAACATCGTATACCTACCCATGAGACTCAGCCATTATGTACACGTCAATGGCGACTACCTGAAGCAGCTAAACAGCAGATACGGGAGGAGTGTGACGCCATGCTTGAGGCTGGTGTGATTGAACCAAGCACGTCACCCTGGCTCTCTCCCGTAGTACTTGTTAAAAAGAAGGATGGAACAGTTCGCTTCTGTGTAGATTATCGTCGGCTGAACTCTGTGACAATAGCTGACACGTACCCTTTGCCAAGGATCGATGAGCTGGTGGATGAGCTCAGAGAGACAGCAGTCTTTTCATTGCTTGACAGCAGGAGTGCTTACTGGAGTATCCCAGTGGCACCTGAAGATCGGCCTAAAACGGCATTCAGCGATGGTTATCGCCTTTTTCAATGGCGCCGTATGCCATTTGGTCTGTCTACGGCACCGACAACTTTTCAGAGAACTATGAATGCAATTCTTAGCCCAGTTCTCGGCCGGCACACATTGGCTTACTTAGACGACATTGTTGTCTATAGTAAGAGCTTTGACGAACATCTTTGCCATCTGAAAGAAACACTTGATATTTTAGATTGTTCTGGGTTCAAGCTGAATGTTAACAAGTGTGAATTTGTTGTGCAGAACTTCAGGTTCTTAGGGTTCAGAGTCACTCCTGAAGGCATTCTCCCTGATCCTGACAAAGTTCGAGCAATTGCGGAGATGCCAGCCCCAAAGACAGTCAGGGGGGTGAGAAGATTCTTAGGGGCTACAGGATTCTTTCGGAGGCATGTTCCAGATTATGCTAAAGTAGCTGCACCCTTGACCCAACTCATCAAGAAAGATCATAGATTCAGATGGACAGATGAGTGCCAGAAAGCATTTCAGTCTTTGAAGGATGCTTTGATGAATGCTCCAATTTTACGCAAGCCTAACTTTGATCTCCCGTTTGACATGCACACGGACGCATCACAAGTTGCGATTGGTGCTGCATTAATGCAGAGAGACAGCGAGAACAAGCCCCATGCAATAGCTTACTACAGTCGTAAATTGAGAGGACCAGAGACTCGATATTCTGCTACTGATGCTGAGGCTCTTGCCGTTGTTGAGAGCGTTCGAACATTTGATCCTTATGTGTATGGTCGCAGATTTACGGTGTACACTGACCATCGACCGCTTGTGTACGTTTTCACAAAGAAAACAAAGTCTCCAAGGATGTCTAGGTGGGCATATGAACTGTCTGGTTATTCATTTAACATTCTATACAAACCTGGCACCTCACACCACATTCCAGATATGCTAAGCCGAAATATTTCAGCTGTGAGTATAGCAGATCCAGACCCAAAGACCATGAGGTCAGAACAGCTGAAGGATCCGATGTGGC
The DNA here is from genome assembly GCF_042767895.1 of Penaeus vannamei. Classification (NCBI taxonomy): domain Eukaryota; kingdom Metazoa; phylum Arthropoda; class Malacostraca; order Decapoda; family Penaeidae; genus Penaeus; species Penaeus vannamei. The sequence goes on along the minus strand of NC_091582.1, from coordinate 21,193,179 downwards.
ACGAAATTATTGCTTATCTGGAAGAGAAAGCAGTTCCTAACAGAAAACCACGCCCACTAGAAGAATTCGATCTCCAAAATGGTGTTTTGTACCATGTAAGAACCTTACCTGATCGAATTGTGAGCCAACTTGTGGTTCCTCGACAACTTCGAAGGAGTGCATTAAAGCTAGCCCACTCCTCTCCAATTGCTGCTCATCCTGGAGTTTTTAGAACGTTCGTCAAACTTAAGGACATGTTTTACTTCCCAAACATGCTCCGTGATGTGAAGGAGTATGTTGCAGCATGTGAGGACTGCCAACGACGTAAAGGAAGCCCCAGGAGGGCTCCTCTTGCAAAGCCGCCAGACGTCTCAGTTCCTCTCGAAAAAGTGAGTGCAGACTTGATTGAGCTAGGGAGATCTGAGGCTGGTTATCGTTACTGTCTGACCATTATTGATCATTTGACTCGGTACGTCCAGATTGTTCCATTGAAAACCAAGCATGCTGACTCTGTAGCTGATGCCATGTTCCAAGAGTTCGTTACGATATTCGGTCCTCCTCGCCTTATACAAACTGATGGAGGATCTGAATTTAATAATCGGCTATTTAAGGAATGTTGTCGTCTACTACAGATAAAGACGACTCTTACAACCGCTTATCATCCCCAGGCCAATGGGATGATAGAAAGAACGAACAGGGTAGTGAAGGATGCAATTGCATCCCTAGCAAACACAACACCTACTCGATGGGAGCAACTTATCCCTCAGGTGAGGCTGGCTCTTAACAGCGCCATTCACCGTTGTACCGGAGACCAACCTCTGTATTTGATGACAGGCCATCATGGTCATTTTCCTGTTGGACTTACAAATGATCTCGTCTACAATTCAGAGTCATCTAAAGCCTTTTATAATGCTCTTAATATAGCTCGAAAGGTAGCTCTCGAGACTACAAGAACTGCCAGGGAACAATGGACACGAGACTATGATAAGCGCTCAGCTAACCCAAAAGCATTAGGTGAAGGAGATCTTGTCTTGTATAAGAATCGAGCCCGTAAGACTGGTGTAGACAAGCTGCAGAATCCGCGCTGGTCAGGTCCTGCACGCATCATAAAGAAGATCGGTCCTGTCACCTTTTTGCTGAAAGACCTTTACCACCCTTTTAACGAAAGGCAGTATCACATAAATGATTTAAAACCCTTTAAAGTCTTGGGCGAGATCACTTACCCAGACTTGTATGATGAATATGGTCCTGAGTATGTTGATCCACTTTTGGATGATGATGCTGAACCAGGAGTGATGCTACTTGCATCCTGTATCTAATGTACCCTTTTTGTTCATATGTTTTAATTTTAAGGCTGTTCTGTTTTAAGTTACCTTAGTTTCATGTGTTTAATTGATATTAATCCGTGCTAGTTATGTCTAAAGCCAAGCCATTTTACCTCCTCGGGCAATCTTGATAAAACAGATGGACAATATCCTGCTTTGTAAGCAGCCACTGAATTTCTATTAATTTTATTTTGTCTAATTGAGCCTGCGCAACTCCAATGGGGTTGGGAGGGGATTTCACTCTTTCCAGACGTATGAGCATGTAACCACAACCTGTCCTGGATTGTGAATCCTGTGGGAGACTCCTGATGAAGCTTGATGATGGATGTCGAGAGGTTAAGATGAGGGTGCTGCAGTACCAGTGATGAACGTTGAGATGGAGTTATCACCCGTCAGTGGAGACCACTGTGTTGACAGAGCAACCGTCTCGAGGCAGCAAGGTTGATGTCAGGACTGTCGGGAGGATGTCGCGACCACTACCGTGGAGAGGAAGGTCAGGGAGAGCTTCGTCAACGTCGTCTCACGATGTCCCTGTGATCTACCGAGGCGCCCTAGAACACCCCAACAGAGGATGTGAGCAGATCTCGCTAGTAGGGGCAGTTGGACTACGAGGACCAGCCATATGAGACGCCGTGGACTTCGCTCTGCTAGGTGGGGGAGGGGTTGTAGTGAGCTGCCGCTCTTACTGCCTCTTCTGACGACCCACACCCCGCTCAGCATCACTGGAACCCCCCCTAAGAAGCCCCGAGAAAAGAAAACGCATTTTGGACCAGGGCGTGAGGATCCCGACGGAGGCGCTGACGGAGGCACTGCAGAAGGGTGCACCTGACGGAGGCGCTGTAGGAGGACGATGGCGACGCCCTGGGCATTTCTTCCAAATTACGAGGAGAGATGGCCAGTATTACGAGCCGACGACGCCCCGATTTCCTGCTCGAGGCCTGTGAAGGATGACGTCGGGAGGTCGCCCTCGAAAATACGGATTTGGCAAGATGGCGCCCAAGATGGCGACGGACAAGAGGTTGAAGAAAATCTTCAACGGGCATTTGGCGCCAAACCCCTTCAGCTAGCCCACGGAAAACCATTTTATCGCTTGTTTAAATTCCTGTATATATGTTCCTTTCTTTTTATATTACTGTTATTTTATATGTGTTTCTTTGTAAAGAACCTCCTTTTATTTTTAAGTTAACACGGCAATCTTTCGTAAATTCGCATTTTTAGGTATTTATTCTTTAGAGCAGACGACATTTAACAGTAAAATGAGTCTTGATGCGCGAACATCTCCTGGCGCACGACCTTGTTACCATAAATAAGGTGGGGTCAACCACCTGAGTTGAGTTGCGCACAGGCATCGAGTCATTAAGCTACGGCTGGGTTATCCTTCAGATAACCGTCGTTTTTTTTTAAGCTTTGTTCTTTTTATTTGTGTTTTCTCTGTTTTACGCTTTTAACCAATGGATCTTACAGTGAGTCTGCAGTTGTAACAGGTATTGTTTTATCAGTTTTATTTTAGATTGCCCCATTTTTACGTACATTTCTTTTGCTTTTATTGTTTCGGAGGTTTTGCTTATTTTTATGTTTTATGTGTTAACGTTTTTGTGCTTTTAATAATAATAGTTTGAGTTTTGCCTTTTGTTTCGTTTACCATTTATGATTCATATTTATTACTTACAATTTACTAAAGAATGGGATATATAAAGGAAATGATAACAGACATTTTAATGGCTTGATTTTAAAGATAACTGAAATAAATAACTTCCTGTGGAGCGTAACGTACTTTACTGATTCATTAAATTTATTTTAACTTTGTTTTAATTAGTCATGAGTTTCATTTGTTTTGATGATTTTAATGTTACGTTTTATCAGTTACACGGACTTTAAATTAATTATCTATTTGTCTATGATATATGCTTTGGTCGAAACTTCTATCTGTGAAACACGCTACCAGTATCGACATCACACCACGACAACATGATAATTACTCTGTGCCGAAACAGGAGGCCGGAGGCTTAGGTCTCGTTGGCTCCTACGGCCCCGCAAACTAGGGGGTAAGATCATGATAACCCCTACAGTGTGTGTGTGTGTGTGTGTGTGTTTGTGTGTGTGTGTGTGTGTGTGTGTGTGTGTGTGTGTGTGTGTGTGTGTGTGTGTGTGTGTGTGTGTGTGTGTGTGTGTGTGTGTGTGTGTGTATGTATATACGTGTATGTTTTTTTTTTAATCAAAATTAATTCCAAAATCCCTCCGCTCTCCACGCGCGCAGTCCCGCCCAAAATTCCCGCCCCTTTTACAGTCACGGGGAAATTAGCGGAAAAGGCGTAAACGAGCTCGTGTTATTTTCACCGAGATTTAAGCTTAGATTAGTATCCCCTTTTTTTACCCGGCGTGTGATGATGACGACGGCCGTTCGCGTTTTGATTCTGACGTCCGCGGATTTTGTCGTTTCCTTTCGTGTCGTGGGTGTGTTTGGGATTTTTTTTTTTTTTTTTTTTTTTTTTTTTG
>NC_091582.1:21152143-21181379 GCF_042767895.1 Penaeus vannamei | reverse complement strand
CCTTCCTTCCTTTCTTCGCTCCCTCCTTCCTTGCCTCCCTCTCTATCTATCCAGGCCAACAAGACTTTATGAAGTCGAAAACGCCTGAAAAGCCATTGAAATTTTAACACTTGGATATTGGACAAAATGTAAACATGAACATGTGCTATTCTAAAAATAGCCTGGCCTGGTATCCTACACATTAAATAAAATACTTTTCATTCATTTATTGAGTGATAGAAGTATTAATGAAAGTAGTTATACTTAATTCCTTCAAACTGAGTAAAAAATACAGGACTTTGGCTTGACTCCCACTGCGAGCAATTCCACTTTAGAATCATTCATGCTTAAACATAATCGCCCACTCTTATCTCATCTACAGGGCTATTTTGATGATTGTTCAATGAAAATATAACCATTAAAATTATCATTATCCATCCTTTTTGATAATTTAAAAGACCAAAATTAATAAACCCCATGTGCTTTTTCCAAAAATAGAATATAAACTTTTGTGACGTCATCAAAATCAGACGTCACGACACCTCGAGTTGCTACTGATCTAGCCTTCCCCCCTCCCCCCCACCCCCAAGAAAAAGCTGAAATGACGCCCAAACGTGTTAATAGTGCATATTGTAGAATAACTACATCTCCAAGTTTATAAATTTATGGAAATTCGTCTACTATCCGGAAGACAAATGACTGTCGACGTTCTGAGGCTAAACAAGGTGGTATACAGAATAAAAACGAAGATTTATTAAAACAAGAATATACGTTACGTCTATACCTCCTATCTTCCCTGCGTTCATTTGGGCAAAACGCACCGTGCGTTGCATGGCAAAATCAAGTGAACGGTTGACCTGACAAAACGTTTCGCAAAACGTTGCATGGCGAACAGGACGAAGGTTGGTGGCAATAGTTCGCCTCGCCCCGCGGCCCGTTTGTAAACAACCAAAACGGCCGTCAAAAGCTTCAAAAGTATATCTGTTCGAACTGCGACACGTTTCATTTTACATTTCTGTCATTAATTGTTACTAAAATGTACGTAATAGAAATCGTCTACATCAGTGTGTACCTTCATTACATTCTCAATTAGGAAAGTAAATAATCTCTCCCGACGGTGTTCGCCGTGGAAAGACTGTTTGTTTACAATAATCAGCTGATAGCTGCATTTCGTGGCGAAACCGTTCACTGACCGCTTTGGGACAACGCGAAGCACACCGCACAGAAATGCTCTAGTTAACGTAAGGATAGTCAAACAGAGCAAATGAAGACATTTCTTTACAATAAGCGAAATTATTATTTTCGTGATTTGAGAATTTACCCTAGTTTGCCGTCTGACCAAAGTAAACACAGAAAACACGTTAGCCAATCACAACGCAGGACGATAGCCAATGAAAATGCGCGGAAAGAAAGACTACCGTAATGAGGACAACCCAGCGCATCTCCGCCATCAGCTGTTTCTACTTTCTAGTTCCCTGACTGATGGCCTGTGGGATGCTGAACTCCTCATACGTCATGGCATCCCGTGGGAGGGTGTGCACGCATTTCCTCCACAGAAGACGCCCTTGGCCTCTCCTGGGGGCGTGGAGAAGGTAACTTGTGATTTTGTTTTGTTTCTGGTAAGATCAAAATGTGGAGAACTATTGTACAAGTTTGAGTGACCGACCTATGCAGAAAAAATATCTATCACGTATGGTTATCTATTGTTATTTACGGTCAAAGGAAAATTGACAAATTCCAGTAATTGAATGTACATGCCCCAAAATGGTAAACAGATATGTCAGTTGTTAGTTGTTAGTTTTGATACTGAATAATCTTATTTTAGAGTCAGCGAAATAAATAATTGTCATTCAAATTGAAAAAATATTTGTATATAGTATTTTGGTGAGGTTCGAGTATCACACCAGCCATCTTTTATACGAAAATTTATGCAAACGATACAGCGAATGATTCAGTGAAACAAAGATAAAGAGGTTATTGGACACGCAAGTGTATGAGAAAGCGATACGAAAATCTATTGTTTTTATTAGCATCTACAACAATAATTACACCAGTAATACTATTAGAAGTAGCAGTAGTATTTCTCGTAGTAGTTGAAATGTGGTTGTAGTAGTAGGATTAGGATTAGCGCTACTTCTACGACTACTACTACCAGTACTACCGTTGATGCTGTTACTATTAATAATAATAATAATGATAATGAGGGTGGTTATGATAATACTGCTACTACTACTACTGCTACTAGAGTACTACAACTTCTATTACAAATACTATTACCACGAGTTATGGTGATGATAAACGTTATATCATTATCGTAATATTTGCCACGGATTTTGTTGTTATTACTGACATTATCACCATATTAAAAATGACTCGTGTATAAGGAAATATTCAGAACACCTACTACCCCCCACCCCCCACTTACCCTTACATTCTTGTCCCAATCATACCAGGGGAATTGCGGGCTAAAATATTAATAACTGACACCAGATACGCCGTCATTATGATGATGATATACACAGAATATGTCACTATATTGCCTAATGCTACCCCCCCCCCCCAACCCTCGCCCTAGAAGACAAAGAATCCACGTATTAAAACCAGTTTAGAAAGTGCGACCGACATATAAAGTAAACATTGCCAAATACACGCTAGGAATTATAATATACTAACCTAATAGATGACAATGATCTTAAATATTCCACATTCTAGTCAGTGTATCATGCTGACTATATCGTGGGTTAGTATGCCGTTACCCAGGGCATCTCTAAACACATGTGATTGGCTACTGCTCTGGCGTGCATACACCGGATATATGTTGCAGTCTCGAGGGTGGAAGGGTCGTAGTATATCCACAGGGGGGTGGGGGGTGATATATAGGTGTATGATATATGTTCATAGTATAATCACTGTGCCTGGGAGTGTCTGATGCCGAGTATGCCCTACATTCTACCCTTCCGTACACACCTAGTGGATCCTTTGGTGTGTAGTGTATGTTGTTTACATTTTAACCAGAAATTTTCCTGGTAGCTTCCATACCTGCTCTCTGGGCCAAGGTTGTGGATTGGGGAAGTGGATCCGTGGCGTAATTTCGACATATACGTTGGTAGTTGATACTGAGGGGAATCCATCTCTCCCTCTTTCTTTATTTCTTTCTTTCTATCTCTCTTTGTTGTCTTTTTCTTTTCTCGTTTTCCCCCATTTTCCACCTCACCAGCACACACAGTCTGCAAATATGTAAGATACCCGCATAACACCCGCATCCGCAAATATTCGGTGTACGCATCAGAAGACCACCCGGACTCATCAGATAAGTAAGGTAAAGGGCGTTTGATGCAATAAAGTACAAAACGTGCAAATGGTAAACATAGTTTCCTTTCGGCGTATCTTTCAGTCAATTCAGATATCGACTGAACGCATTTAAAGTGATTCCTTTATTAGTGGGTGTAGTTAAAATGATCTTATCTGTTACACTCTGAACCGGGCCATTTTGGTTTGCTTGTCACCCTGCAATTATGATGCCAGACCGCCCCTGACGTTGTCATGATCTTTGTCACTACCAAAACCGCTAATATTGCATAGATTTTAATGCTGTTTTTTTTATAAATTTGATTTTTTTTTTCTTTTTTTTTTCAAAAGTAACCCGATCAGATAAGTTCGGCAAGTTAATTGATTATTTATTGAATATTTATCTATTGTTTTTGTTGACATTGTACGCTCTATGAAAGGGTTAATGACCGGTAAATTATTACCTTCTTGATATTTTTTATCTTATCATGTTACCCTGGATGATGTAGCTACGAGATCCTGTCGTTGGATTTTTTTTAATGAAGTTCAGCACTGACTCCGAATCTTAACTTGAACATTAAATGGCCCATCCGGTTTTAGTAAGGATTCCTTGGCACGCTTTGTGTAATATATGCAATCTGGTGTCATGATTTGTAGTTCCTCTTCTTTTTCTCTTTCTTTTGGTGTCTTTTAGCTTGTAGTTCTAATTTTTCTTCTTATCGGTCTTCGTTTCAGAATTTACCATTCTTCCTCTGACTTACTCTGTTTCGTAGCTTCGGTTAAAAGCAGAAAAAACACTCACGTCTCCCTCCCGCAGGTGGCTGAGCGGCGCGCCCTTCGAGTGGAGCTACGTGTCGACGCCGAGCTCGGAGCCGCTGCTGGGCCTCTCCATCGGGCAGGTTGTGGACAGGGCCGAGCGGCGCTTCGGGGACAGGGAGGCCGTCGTGTCGGTCCATCAGGCCGTGAGGAGGACCTTCTCGCAGGTCAAGGAGGAGGTAATGGCGGAGGGAAGAGGGAAGGGGTTCTGGTGCCTGAGTTGAGTGTCACTTGGATTCGTCCCTCGCTTTTCAATATGGCATCGATCTGTCGGCCAAGTTGCCTCTAATCGTAAGAGCTTTCCCTGTGGCGATGCCGTCCTAACGAGGCGCCCTGTGGCCCTGTGTTCCGTCGGCAGAGCGACCTCGTGGCCGCGGGATTCCTGGCGGCAGGACTGGAGCCCGGGGACCGCCTGGGGATCTGGGGACCCAACAGCTACGAGTGGTACCTCACGCAGTTCGCCGCCGCCAAGGCTGGCCTCATTCTGGTAAGGAAAAGGAAGAGGGCTGAGGAATGTGGGAAGAAAGGAGACAAGAAGAGATAAAATAGAATATATAAGAAAATAGGTGTGTTAGGGGTATTGGAAGAGAGAGACGGATTAGGTAACTTAGAAGTTGCCGTCACCCGTGTAACTAAGATGCAATTGTTTCTTTAGCCTCTTAATGTAGCGCAGAACCTGAATTACGTTAATAGAGATAAGGTGAAAAGCACGTACACAGTAAAATGCAAAAAGGCGAGAGAAAGTTTATTTATTTTTTCAGACAATAAATAACCTATAAAATCTACCAAATTTTAATTTTGTTTTCATATAACTTGAGGTTACAAAGAGTCTCACAAGACTCAATTTCAGTGAGAAAAAGATTAAGTTGCAATGTCAGTTTCTGCATTATCCGCAAAGTGTGACAAGAATTAATGTATCGCGTAATCCCGTTGTCAATTCCCTCTCAGTCTTATGCTTAAAACACAGACACACACACAACGCCCCCAAGATCGGTGTACAGAAGCAGATCAGGGATTTGACATTATTTTCTAGTCTGCCTCTTAAACAGAACACAATTTTCGAAGTGGTTATTGTTAATTAAAAAAGTAGATGAGATTAATATAGCTCCAGCATTCCTTTATTTCCGTCAGGCTCTATAGTCGTTGCGTCCAAAGGGAATATGATTTCTGAACAGCATTAGTGATCGCGATGCAGTAATTGCAGTGGTAGTATTGATATTTAACAAGAGACAATCACTGGCATTGTCTGAAGGGTTCTTCACAAGACGACATGCCTCTTTTTGAACATAATGGTCCATAAATGAAATGAAAGACTAAGAACAAATTAATAAAAAAATTTGTGTTATGTCCCTGTCTTTTATTCTACTATTAAACAGTTTTTTTGATTAGCATTATCGTGTAGGGTCTGACATAGCTGGGAATGAGTTCAGTTTTTGTCTCTTTTTCGTTTTTTCTTTTCTTTCTTTCTTTTCTTCTTCTGCTGCTTCTTTCAGATTTCTTTTTTTCAGATTTCTTCTTCATCTTTTTCAAACTTCTTTTTCAAACTTTTTCTTCTTCTTTCCCAAACTCCTTCTTTTTCTTTTTCAAACTGATTACCATTGTTTTCTATTGTTTATCAGACTAATTACAACTGTGCTCACCATTTTAAATATATTTCTTCCTTACCGTCCCTACACTGTCTCTCCCAGTTTTTATCCAGCTATGAAACCCAATTCTCTTTTCTCCACTGTTTAGCATCCACATGACCTTAATTTCCTTATGACCTTGATCCATCGCAACCCGCAGGTCAACATCAACCCCGCCTACCGTCCCAGTGAACTCGAATATTGCCTCAACAAGGTCGGCGTCAAAGGCATTGTGTGCGATGAGGAGTTCAAAACGTCAGAGTAAGTCGATGAGTTAAGACAGTGACCGGATGTTATTGTTATTGTTTTATATGTCGTAGTTAACGCTGGTATTGTTCTGTCTTATTTTAGAGTAATTGTTTTATCTGTTTTGCAGTCGTTTTGTTATTGTTCTATCTGTTTTGTAGAAATTGCGTTATTATTTTGCTGTAATTATATTATTATTCTATCTAATTTTCAGTAATTGTTTTATTGCTCAATCTATTTCGCAGTCATTATGTTATGCTGTTTTAGCTATGCCTTTATAATGACATATAAATGCTAACACAAAGAAACGAAGCGTAAATCTAATTTTTACACTCAAGATGACCTAAGATGACCTTCCCAGTTACTACAAGATGCTGTGCGCCCTGGCCCCCGAGCTGCCTTCCTCTGTGCCGGGTGACCTAAGCAGCGCCACGCTCCCGCACCTTAAGAAAGTCTTCTTCCGGTCTCAAGAAAAATTAAGGTGAGATATTGTTATAATTATTGCAAGCTATATAAAGAGCCACACTGAAAAATCGAAAATTATACCACTAAAGGTGTCAAGATACAGATAAGAAATAATGGAAGAATAGAAAGTCAGCTATTTACGTAAGAAAAACATGTTAGCTGATCTTTTAAACTTATCAAGAGTCGGAGAAGTTACTATCTCTGAAGGCAATCTATTCCAAAGCCAACGAATAGCAATAAAAAAAGCATCAAGAAAATTGACTTGTAGGCGATCGACTTACATCAAATGTCATTAAATTGAGGGCCATAGAACTTCTGGTAACTTTGATTATTGTTAAGCTGATTTTTTTAGAAGTTGACGAACCTCTTCGCTGTTTTAAGTAACACTTGTGTCAAGGAGCGACTGTTTAGGAAATATAAAGGTGTATTGCACTTGGTTTGTTTTGCTGTACATGCGGCTCTGTATAGTCTCTCGTTAAGTAAACTTTATTCTTCCTTTAATAATAAAAAATAGCATTTCTCTATTCAAATATATATTCTAGGAAAAGAAAAAAAAATACTGAAACGCCAAGAAGTTTCGTCAATATCATAAGAACTTCCTCACCCACTTGGCACTAGGGCTCACGAGTGCCTCTGTTTGCAGTGGCACCTTCAGATTCGCAGATCTTTACGAAGCGGGTGAGAGCTCCCACCGTAAGAAGGTTGATGAGCTGTCCTCTAAGATACAGTTCGATACAGCCTGCAACATTCAGTATACATCCGTGAGTATCTAGTGTTTGTGGATTGTTAGAAACGTATTTGCTTTTAGGATTTTGGGAAATAAAGGAGCAACAGCTAAAGTCAATTCCAGTTTATAAAATCACTATCATGGGAAAACATATGTTTAGATTGTATAATTGGCCAATGGTCCAATCCGTACAGGATGTTTGAATACTCTGTTATCTAATTCATATACTAGGAAGCCTTGTAACAGGTAATGTGCATTGGAGTTTGTTGATCGTACATCACTATAGTTATTTTTATCGCCCTTTTTACGAACAAGTAATTAAAAGCGACCAATAACGTCTGTATAACTCGGAACAATTTGTCTCAGGGAACGACCGGTTTGCCCAAAGCAGCTGTCTTGTCCCACCACCAGATCGTGAACAACGCGTACCACAACATCGGGAAGCGCATCGGGTACGGCGAAAAGGTAAACAAACCTCTCGTGATTAAAAAAAAAATATATATATATATATAGCTCCATTGTCTCGTTTATTTAATATATTCCAATTATTTTTTAAAAGATCAACGCTATTATCTTCGGTTTTCTAAGAGCCATATGGAATTACATGTTTCAAAATGTTTATTACGTTCCTGAAAATGGCACATAGAATAAAACATAGGCCTATATTTCCCCAGCCTCACCGTATTTGCCTCTCCGTGCCTCTGTACCACTGTTTTGGATGCGTTGCGGGTACCGTCTGTGGCATGCTGTACGGGGCCACCTGCGTCATGCCCAGTGCCGGCTTTGACCCCGATGCCATCGTCAGGACACTCGGAAGTGAAAAGTTTGTGGGGTTTTGGTGTTCTCTGTGGGTTTTTTTTTAAAGGGTCTTTCCATGTAGAAGAGATGGTGAGAGAGAGATAGACAGAGAGAAAGAAAGAAAGACAGAGACGGAGAGAGAGAGACAGTGACGGAGAGAGAGACTGACGGAGAGAGAGACAGAGACGGAGAGAGAGATAGAGACAGAGAAAGAGACGGAGAGAGAGATACAGACAGACAGACACAGATATAGGCAGACAAGAGATAGAGAGAGAATCAATCAATCAAGGCCAATTCGCTATTACGCTTTCGCTATTGAATCCATAACGAATTCTCCTCCAAAACAGAATCACCTCCTGCTACGGAACGCCCACCATGTTTGTTGACATTCTGAACGCCTACCGCAAGAACCCGACCGATCTGAGCGCCATCTCGACGGGAATCATGGCAGGCGCTCCTTGTCCTCAGGAACTGGTGATGGCCGTCATGAACGAACTCAAAATGAAAGACTTTATAGTAAGCGCCTTTATTTTTTGTATTTTTATTTATTTATTTAATTGTTTATTTATTTTTTTAATTGTTTATTTATTTATTTAATTGTTTATGTATGTATTTAATTGTTTATTTATTTATTTAATTGTTTATTTATTTATTTTGGGAATGTGGTGGAGGATGAGGGTAAATTGTTGAAATTGATAGTAATGGGTATTTTATAGGAGTATTGGATTTAGTGATTATAGTAAGAAAAAGTAATAGTAATGAGTAATAGGGATGCATTTATCAGATGATAGTGATGAATATAACAAGGTAACAATTGGCACCAATGAACTTGATATGGAATTGTTAATGATGAACGCAATAACATTAAAATTAAAACATAAAAAATAAAACCATTATTAATAGTAGTGGACATAACAGTACGAAACTGATAATGAGGAACATAACAAAATAATTAGTAGTGAAGAATTACCACAACAGTGTACCAATTGTACTAAATCCCTAACTGATACTGAAGAGTATAACGATATAACAACAATTAGCGTTAAGTTGATAGATAAGTGATTATAATACCCATAACAATATAACAATGAATAGCAATAAATCAACAATTGATACTGATATTATTTCTGTAGAATACATCTCTAAGCAATAACTCTGACCATACTTAATACAGTAATAATAGCGTACAGAATTAACCAACATGGCGTTGATGGCTAAAACAATTAACAAGGATAAAGATAACAGCAGATAGGGATGACCTAGACGATGACCCTCGCCCTCTGCAGGTGATGTACGGGATGACCGAGACGAGTCCCGTGACCTTCCAGTGCTTTCCCTCAGATCCTCCAGAGGTCAGGTCATCCACCATCGGCTACCCGGGAGACCACATCGAGGTATCGTTATGAATATGTGATGGATATATGACGTTGAAGTATCGTTTATTTACGAGTATTTGATATACTGAGGTATATGATATATTTACCACATTGAGGTATCGGTTCTTTACGAATATGTGACAGATATGCGACGCTGAGTATATTTTAATTACGGGTGTGTGATATATTTTCCACATTGGGGTATCGTTACTAGTATGTGGTAGATATACAACATTGAAGTTTAATTACGAGTATGTGATATATTTGCCACATTGAGGTTCCAAGTTAGAAGGGGGAGGGGATGGCAGGGTTATTTTGTCGGTCTTTTTTTTTTACTTTTTTTTTTTTTGTTTTTTTGTTTTTGTTTTCTATTTCGGGTGTTTGCTTTTTTGCTTTTTGTTTTGTCCTTCCCATTCCTTATCTCTCTTTGATCTCGTTTTCCTATCTTTTCTCTCTCTTTTCCTTTTTATCACATTTTTGAATGTCCTTTTTCTTCATTTCTATTTCTTTGTCGTTTCACACTTCCTCTCTCTTTTCTATTGTTTTTCATTTTGTTCTTTTAAAAAATATTTCACCTTTCATTTTTCGTTTTTGTTTCTCTTTTCTTTTTCTCCTGTTTGTTTGTTTGTTTTTCTGTCTCGTTTTGTTTCATTTCCTCTTTTTCCTCTCTCGTTTAACCAACCAATATATTCACACCAAACGAAACCAGATCAGCTGATTCCCCGTCTCCTCGGCAGGTGAAGGTGGTCGACGAGTCCGGGAAAATCCTTGCTCTGTCTATTCTATTATCTTCTTCAATAATTATATATATATAGATAGATACGGATATTGCTACATAAGAATATCTTGCCATTGTTAGGTTAGCTTATATTTCTAATATATTATCATACTCACCTTATATACGTTTTTCCCGATTTACCAATACATTTAAACCAAACAAAAGCCAGATCAGCTGATTCCCCGTCCCTTCGGCAGGTGAAAGTGGCCAAAGAGATTATACTTGGTATGCCTATTTTTTCCTCGTGCAGAGATAAATAGGTATAAATATTGCCGTATAAAATTAAATGCCATTATGATTTAGCGTCCATTACTAACTCATACACTTTCGTTATCACCCTATATATTTTCCTTTTTCACTTAAGAATATATTGACACCAAACGAAGCCAGATCAGCTGATTCCCCGTCCCCTCGGCAGGTGAAGGTGGTCGACGAGTCCGGGGCGATCGTGCGCGCGGGCGAGGCGGGCGAGCTGCTCGTACGAGGCTACTGCAACTTCCTGGGCTACTGGGACGACCCCGGGAAGACGAGGGAGATCGTGACGGAGGACAGGTGGCTGAGGACGGGGTGGGTGGCTCGTGGTTTCAGCGTTGTGGGGGTGATTCGGCGATGATAATAATAGGGATAATAAAGATGATAGTGATAATAACAATAATAATGATAATGATAATAATAATAATAATGAGGAGGACGGAGTGGGTAGTTTGTGGTTTCATCGTTGTGGTGGTGATTCGGTGTTGCTGTTGTGGGTTATCGCTTAGTTTGTAATAATGGTCATGATGATGATGGTGGTAATGATGATAATGATAATGATAGGGGGTGATAAAGATGATAATGCTAATTATAGTGATGATAATAAGGGTAATGGTAATAATAATTATAGTGATGATAAAGATGATACTGCTCATAGTGATGATGATATTGATAATAATAATAATGATAATAAGGATAAGGAAAATAATGATAATAAGGATAAGGGAAATAATAATGGAAAAGATAAAAATATAATAATGGTAGTGATAAAAATTATTATGGTAATAATGATATTATTAATCCTAGATAAATAAGTAGATAAAATTACGACGGATAACCCGTTTAGAAATTCACAAGAATTCAACCCACGAGAATGAATCCCCCGAAACGAAGCTCCAGATTTTCCCACACGAGGTTGATAAGGACTTCCCCTTTCCAGCGACCTCGTCCTTATCCAGCCCGACGGCTACGGACGCTTCCTGGGACGCATCAAGGACATGGTCATCCGCGGCGGCGAGAACATCTACCCGGCCGAGGTCGAGAACTTCTTCATGGGTCACCCGGACGTGATCGAGGCGCAGGTGGGCTTGGGTTGCGGATCTGGGTGTTGGGGTGGTTATAGAAGTGGGGAAGGGGTGGGGGGTATGTATTATGGGTTTAGGTGGGTGTTTATAGAAGGGAGGGGGGTGTATGTTATATATTATGGGTTTAGTTGGTTGTTTATAGAAGGGAGGGGGGGAGGGTGTTATGTATTATGGATTTAGGTGGGTGTTTATAGAAAGGATGGGGAGGGGGGGTGTTATGTAGTATGGGTTTAGGTGGGTGTTTATAGAAAGGATGGGGAGGGGGGGTGTTATGTAGTATGGGTTTAGGTGGGTGTTTATAGAAAGGATGGGGGGGGTGTTATGTAGTATGGGTTTAGGTGGGTGTTTATAGAAAGGATGGGGGGGGTGTTATGTAGTATGGGTTTAGGTGGGTGTTTATAGAAAGGATGGGGGGGGGGTGTTATGTAGTATGGGTTTAGGTGGGTGTTTATAGAAAGGATGGGGGGGGGGTGTTATGTAGTATGGGTTTAGGTGGGTGTTTATAGAAAGGATGGGGGGGGGTGTTATGTAGTATGGGTTTAGGTGGGTGTTTATAGAAAGGATGGGGGGGGGTGTTATGTAGTATGGGTTTAGGTGGGTGTTTATAGAAAGGATGGGGGGGTGTTATGTAGTATGGGTTTAGGTGGGTGTTTATAGAAAGGATGGGGGGAGGGTGTTATGTAGTATGGGTTTAGGTGGGTGTTTATAGAAAGGATGGGGGAGGTGTTATGTAGTATGGGTTTAATTGGGTGTTTATAGAAGGGAGGGAGAGGGGTGTTATGTATTATGGGTTTAATTGGGTGTTTATAGAAGGGAGGGAGAGGGGTATTATGTATGATGGGTTTAGGTGAGTGTTTATAGAAGGGAGGGGGGGGGGGTATTTATTATGGGTTTAGTTGGGTGTGGTTCAGCGCGGTTTTTCGTTGTTGTTGATTTGTTTATGAAGAGGG
Organism: Penaeus vannamei; assembly: GCF_042767895.1. NCBI lineage: Eukaryota > Metazoa > Arthropoda > Malacostraca > Decapoda > Penaeidae > Penaeus > Penaeus vannamei. The sequence goes on along the minus strand of NC_091582.1, from coordinate 21,168,994 downwards.
GAAAAGGGGGTGTGTATGTTATTCATAATGGGTTTTGTTGGGTGTGGTTAAGGGCGGTTTTTGATTGTTGATTTTTTTATTTGCGGACAGGTGGTTCGGAAGTTTGGTTTTGTTAGCAAGAGCTTCGGAGTTTGATATTGCGTGTGATTATGCAAATTATATTGAATATAAATAAGTTTGCGATGATAGATAGGTTACTAATTTACACTTTTTCTTGCCTTTCGTGTTTTCAAAATTTCCAGGTACTGAGGGAATTTACCCATAATCATAGCATGCAAGAGACCAATATGTCAAAATTTTAGCAATCATTACCTGAAATTGTCATGTAATTTTCTTCCCATAAAATTCAAAAACCTCCTTCGGACGCAGGTGTTCGGAGTGCCCGACGCCAGGATGGGGGAGGAGGTGGCGACTTGGATCAGAAAAGCCGAGGATTCCAGCCTTTCGGACACGGAGCTCCGGGAATGGTGCAAGGGGAAGGTATGCGCTTCTTCGTCCCTTCGTTATGGATTTTAATGCCTCTTGTACTCGGGAAATTGCAGTTAATTTAGAGTGTATTCTGGTCGACTGACATTAGCAATCAGCGAAAAACCTAAGTTATTCGAATAACCTAAATTTATAAGTACACTCAAGAATACGATTAATTTTATGCTAAGAATAAAATATAAACGACACATTTAACTCTGACAGAAAAAAAACATCCATATATACAACTATCAAAAAAAAATCCTCCTTTCGAAACATTTAATTCTAACAGACGGAAAAAGTCACATCCAGATTTACAACTATCCAAAAATTTCCTTCTTTCGAAACATTTAATTATAATAGACGGAAAAAATCACATCCAGATTTACAACTATCCAAAAAATTCCTTCTTTCGAAACATTTAATTATAATAGACGGAAAAAAATCACATCCATACTTACAACTATTTTTTTTTATTTCCCCCTTTCGAAACATTTAATTATAATAGACGGGGAAAATCACATCATATTTACAATTATCTAAAAATTTCCTCCTTTCGAAACATTTAATTATAATAAACGGGGAAAATCACATCCATATTTACAACTATCTAAAAAATGTCCTCCTTTCTAAATTCCAGATCGCCCATTATAAAGTCCCCCGATACATGCTGTTCAAGGACGAGTTCCCACGGACGGTCACGGGCAAGATACAGAAGTTCAAGATGCGGGAACTGACCATCGAGGAGCTGAACTTGAAGACGTAAATTGGGCGTGTGTGTGTGTGTGTGTGTGTTGTGTTGTGTTGTGTGTGTGTGTGTTGATGTGTGTGTGTGTGTGTGTGTGTGTGTGTGTGTGTGTGTGTGTGTGTGTGTGTGTGTGTGTGTGTGTGTGTGTGTGTGTGTGTGTGTGTGTGTGTGTGTGTGTCACAGAGGATCTTGAACTCTCGATTTTGTACCTACAGTATCCTTCGGGGATATACAGTATATGTTTATCTAATCCTTTGGAATATTTTTATGCTTCCAACATAACCATCAAGTGTTGCTAATGTGTAAACCGCCATTTCCGAAACACGTGACCCTCTGCAGACAACTGTTTCGGATACAAGAGTCGAATTATAGGTGGGTCACCATTGACTGTACCTCATACAAAATTGGTCTTAATTGCCATGTTTTTGTTTTTCTTATATTTCTTCTTATTTTCCTTCTTTTTCCCCTCATTTTTTTCTTTTCCTTCTTTTTTTTTTTTTTTGCTTATCCTTCTACTTTTTTTCTTTATTTTTGCTTTTGCTTTTGCTTTTCTTTCTTTCTTCTTTTTAGATGCAAGATTCTAACTAGTGCTAGTCCTCCGAATTGTCACTTTTAATGCTGGTTCTATTATGTCTTTAGGTCAGTCCTAGTTGCTGCAAGTCAGGTGGTACATACTCACAGGATATAAGATTGAAGTAGTAACAGAGTGATCATTATACCTGTAGTGCTAAAATCGAAATGACGTTATGTGCAGGATGAATGCATGTTTGTTTACCTAAATGATTAGATGAGTTATATGGTTATTCCAGATCGGTTGTTATTAATGTGGAGATATAGTGTTTTACATCAGATGATGGTCGTTAAAAGTCAAGAAATGCGGTTGGTCTCATAGCGGGAACAACATAATATATTTGTACATCGTATGCAGTGAGTTTTTTGTTGTCGTTGTATGGCATTTGGCGATTCCTACACGTTAAACTTTACGCCATATATATGATTTCTGAAAGGGTTAGACCGTCTACTTATATGCCATAAACATCCTTTTGAGTATGTGATCGTCAAAACATGCTCTCTACTAACGGCCTAAAAGAAAGCTTACGGCTGATTTTACTGAAAGAGCGATGACCAATTATGTACATTTTTTATTTTTAAGTGCAATGTACTTCAGTTCATTTAAGACATTTAGTAATCTATCCAACTGCTAAACTAGATTATATGTAGCTGAACTGCCTTTTGAATTACCGTACTGATAAGGATCAACGTTTTTCCTTTATTCTAAAATTATCTGAATGGCATAGTTATCTTGCTGCTTTAAAAGATTATTTTGATCTAGACACGAGATCATCTTGTTTATTGCACTACACACAGCCTCGTTAGGTACCTCGTCTCGCTAACGCCGGGCTTTAACTAAATCCCGCGTGGACAGCAATATGATTTTATACGTGTGCCTGCAGACTATGATGCTGGTTGAAGTCACGAAGCGGTTCTGTTGAAAACCACGTTCGCACGAGAGACAGGGCCCGCGCGACACTCGAAAAAGAAGATAAAGAAAAGAATAATAAGAAGAAAAAACAAAAACATGGCAATCAACTTGTATCCCTCTCTTCTTTAAAAATGTTAGATCGAGTCCTCCAAAGCGCGCCACCATGAGCAACACTTGAGGGGTATTTCGATGAGTCACTCGCGTTACCCCGCCTGTGCTGCCCTCTCTTTAGTCTTGCTCGTCGCCCACCTTCCAAACGTGTGAATCGGAACACGATCGAGGATTAATCTTCACCTGGACTATCCCTAGAGAGACCATTGTGGGCACGGCTTTATCTATGGGGTCTCTGTATTAATGATTCGTTCTCCATGTCATTATTCGAAAAGTAGCGTTCACACTCTTCGTCACATTATTTGAAAAATACTAGGCACACTCTTCACCTCAGTGCCTCCTCCGAATTGGGTGACGAGAAGTTGTTTCCTGAAAAAACAACAGAGAGAAAAGGCCTTCGGTATATTCTTGTTTTCTTCGCTGCTTGATATTTATCACGTATCATTTACTTATTCACATATATCTGTCTTTTAATCCAAACCCTCTGCATTCTTCTTTTTTATGTCAGTCTCAGCTGTCACATCAACAATGTATGTAGTATCTAGCATCATATAATATGTAGCATAAACAACGATATATAGTGTACACAACAATATCAACATCGCAGTAATGTATGTGTTCGTTGTACTTCTCGATTTCCAGTTTTATATGTTAATGAAATGAAAAACGTGCATGCAGTGGCTGCAGTGTTGTGGGTTTTATTGCATATCTTGCCAAGGAGAAATGTAATTAAATACTCAGTTTTATTTAGTAGATAATGCGATTCGTATATAAATTAAAGTTTGTAAGCGAACAATGATTTATTAAAGTAATTATTTCAATATTTTGCCAAATGACTGTTATTTATTAGTCATATGTCCAATATTATGATGATGGCATTAAAATGAAACTTACTGATACCTGCTCATAATCCTAGTAAAGCACGTGAGCCTATAAGATAATTTATCAGCATTATCATTAATACCATTATCATTATCATCATTATACAAACTACCGCTGCTTTTGAAGAGGGTGCGTGTACATGGAGGCAAAGTGCGATTATATATAAAAACGCCAAATGGGCAGCACAGGAGAGCATGATCGGCGGGCACCTGGAAAGATGACATCACAGGCGAAAAGACCACCAGGAAACTACCAGTACTTTGGCCGCCCGTGACGTCATCTCTATTCGTGCCCGCTAGTCATCCCCGTTTGTTTACACAAGGCTTAAGGTGATGCTTTAGGCCAGTGTTTCCCAAACTTTTTCGGGTGCGACCCTAAAGACAGTCACACTGTCACACTAGCACTTTTTCTGTCATTTTTATTTTTACAATTTTATTTAATTAACATAAATACAGACATTCTCGAATATTGCTCCTGATTTGACTATGCGTGGCTGAAAAAAAGTTGACGGAAAGGTTTTCAGACGGAAACGTCTAGGACGGAAAATGTGCTAGTGTGACAGCACCTTAAGCCTGGGCTAGCGACCCTAAATGTGTGAACATGTAGTAATATATCCGAACAATTTCATGGCAGTTATACTTGCAGCTGTATATTAGCTCATGTTATTCTATAATTTTTAATGTTTATATTACCAACACATTGAAATTCAGTAAACACATGTCAATAAAAAAACTAACTTTTACTGACATATCCAGCTATGAATTCTTTAATTCCTTTAAGACCCCCCGGCGTCCCTCAGAAAAACTCTGGTGACCCGCATTTGGGTCACGACCTTAGGGTTGGGAACAATCGCTTTAGACACAAGGAAAATATCTCGTGCACCATCACTTGTAAATACCAATCATTTAGATACCAATTCCAATATATGTGATGAATGAAAATGTACGAAACGATTTAACCCTTTGAGTTGTTGCCATGTGGCTTCACCAAATTCCAGGGCATATTTTTCTAAAGTAGTTTACCATTGAAGAAAATGGACGATTGTATGGCAAAGTAGCCATACGACACTACAGGCCACTACTACCCCCTCTTGGTGAATTCTTACGCCTTGGGAAATCTTGCGATTCTAATGGCATCTGCTTATGCACTCCTTACTGTTTGGAAGCTATAGTTTTCCATGCATTTTCATATTTCAGAGAGCTGAGTGACCTTTGTGTGTGATTTTATTGGGTATATATCAGTGCAATTAGGGACAGAAAAGAGGTACCTGTTTTTAATTATCCTAGACAACGATGGGAATTATAATGTATCCATATGACAACTCAAAATTTTACCCCCACTCTTTTGCGTAACCAAGTGGCTACTCTGCTACATTATGGTTTATTATATTCCTACTTTCATATACCAAATACCTCCTCAAGAATTTCTTATATACATGTATATATATGCCCTTACAGCTTACTTTCCAATACATATGTGTAACCAAACGGCTAATCTGTAGAACATTGGTCAATATAATGTACCCATACACTGCTTTTTGTAGTGAGAATGATAATTATTTCCTTTGATGGGCATTTCAAAATGCTGGAATGCGTAGATTTTTTTGTGTGAAGAAAATGTGTTCTTATACGTTTATTGCATTTGTGTTTTCGGATGATAATTATGTGTTCTCTAAATAGTGCTGTGTAAGAAAATTATTTTTCTGATGCAAAAATTTATTTTATTTTTCTAGTCAGTCAAATAAACTTCCTATGAATGAGAATTATTTCAATCTTACAACTTTTTTCAGCTAAATAATATATACCAACCATTGGTTAGGGACCCGGTAATGTTCCCAATACATAACAACTTGAAATTGCAAATATGTTAACAAATCAAGCGTCATATATGAGGTCTGGGAGCATATTTACATTATATTTAAAAATGTATATCTTATCTATGACTTGGCTGTTTAATTAAATGGACAAATAAAACACAAATAAAAATTATAGATTCATCTTGACAATGAAACTCATTTCGAATACACTCATATGACCACCAAACACACAATTACACTCTCTATCCTAATCTCATACCGTACTTCCAAGGCATCAGCTCATAAAAGAACATCCAAGATTCTATTCTTAGAAAGCTCTCTACGTCTTCAAGTTCAGCTCCTCGATGGTCAGTTCCCGCATCTTGAACTTCTGTATCTTGCCCGTGACCGTCCGTGGGAACTCGTCCTTGAACAGCACGTATCGGGGGACTTTATAATGGGCGATCTGGAATTTCGAAAGGAGGACATTTTTAGATAGTTGTAAATATGGATGTGATTTTTTTCCGTCTATTATAATTAAATGTTTCGAAAGAAGGAAATTTTTGGATAGTTGTAAATATGGATGGGAGTTTTTCCCCGTCTATCATAATCAAATGTTTCGAAAGGACGAAAATTTTAGATACTTGTAAATATGGATGTGATTTTTCCCGTCTATGAGAATTAAATATTTCATTTCGAATTTTGTTCTGAGCATAAAATGAATCGTGTTCTTGGGTATACTTATAATTTAGTTCAGTCGAAAAACTGATATTTCTCATTGAATCCTAATTTCAGTCGATCAAGAATACACTCGTTGACCTTTTGTCTCGGCGTGAATTAACCTCATTATCCGAGTACAAGAGGCAATAAAATCCATAATGAAGAGAGGAAGAAGCGCATACCTTCCCCTTGCACCATTCCCGGAGCTCCGCGTCCGAAAGGCTGGAATCCTCGGCTTTTCTGATCCAAGTCGCCACCTCCTCCCCCATCCTGGCGTCGGGCACTCCGAACACCTGCGTCCGAAGGAGGTTTTCCAATTTTATGGGAAGAAAACGACATGAGAATTTCTGGTAATGATTGCTAAAATTTTGACATATTGGTCTCTTGCATACTATAATTATGGGTAAATTCCATCAGTGCTTCGAAATTTTGAAAATACAAACAGGCAAGAACAAGTGTAAAATTAGCAACCTATCTATCATCGTAAACTTACATATATTCTATATATTTAGTACAATTACACGTTATATCAGACTCCGAAGCTCTTGATAAGAAAACCAAACTACCGAACCACCTGCCCTCAAATAAAAAAATCAACAACAACCAAAAACCGCCCTTAACCACACCCAACTAAACCCTTTATACATAACACCCCCCCCCCCCCTCTCCCTTCTATAACCACCCAACTAAACCCATAATGCATAACAGCCCCCCACTCACTTCTATAAACACTCACCTAAACCCATAATACATAACACCACCCCCTCCTTATTATAACCACCCAACTAACCCCATTATACATAACACCCCCCCCCGCCCTCCCGTCCCTTCTATAAACACCCATCTAAACACACCATACATAACACTCCATAACACCCCCCTCCCCATCCTTTCAATAACCACCCACCTAAACCCACCATACATAATACCCCCCTCCCTCCCTCCATCCCTTCAATAACTACCCACCTAAACCCACCATACATAACACCCCCCTCCCTCCCTCCCTCCCTTCAATAACCACCCAACTAAACCCACCATACACAACCCCCCCACCCCACCCCTTCTATAACCACCCACCTAACCCCACCATACACAACCCCCCCACCCCATCCCTTCAATAACCACCCACCTAACCCCACCATACACAACACCCCCCCTCCCCCCCTCCCCCAAATCCCATCTATACCCACCCCAACACCCAAACCCACAACCCAAGCCCACCTGCGCCTCGATCACGTCCGGGTGACCCATGAAGAAGTTCTCGACCTCCGCCGGGTAGATGTTCTCGCCGCCGCGGATGACCATGTCCTTGATGCGCCCGATGATCCGGCCGTATCCGTCGGGTTGGATGAGGGCGAGGTCGCTGGAATGTTGAGTGCAAGCTGTTATTTATATTGTTATTATCGTTATCATCATCATCACCCTTATAATCGGTAGCAGCTTCTTCATTATATTTATCATTATAATGATAATTCTAGTTTTCTTTATGACGTAAATAACATTGTGTGTGTGTGTGTGTGTGCCCGTGTCCGTGTCCGTGTGCGTGTGCGTGTGTGTGTGCCCGTGTCCGTGTCCGTGTGCGTGTGCGTGTGTGTGTGCCCGTGTGCGTGTGTGTGTGTGCCCGTGTGCGTGTGTGCGTGTGCCCGTGTGCGTGTGCGTGTGCGTGTGCGTGTGCGTGTGCGTGTGCGTGTGCGTGTGCGTGTGCGCGTGTGCGTGTGCGCGTGTGCGTGTGCGCGTGTGCGTGTGCGCGTGTGCGTGTGCGTGTGTGTGCGTGTGTGTGTGTGTGCCCGTGTGCGTGTGTCTGTGTGCGTGTTTTGAAGACTTGAGCTGTATCATTTAAGGAGGTCTGTATCGTCTTATAACTTTCCCCGTAGTGTTTGCTGATCTGTTACATATTTCAGAAATTACAATAATTACCATATACTAATGACCCTCTTCCTAATAAATATTCACGAAGAACATTTATTTTGCCCTCAATGCATATGCAATTTAATGCACGTATTCTCAAACCTAATACCCGAAACTGCGTGTATTAAATGTTTTATTAATTTAAACTTAACATAAGGATCAATATGCTTATACCACAATCATGAGATAGAGTATTTTACGCAAACACATTATGCTATAGATGAAAATTTAAATTAATATTTGATAAAGGAATTTTCGGATAAGCGGGCGAGCATGCCAAACAAACTCCATGCATACTTGTATATATATAGGTAAAAAAACACCCAGGCAGGAGAGTTGCCACGAGTCTGAAAGTAAAGACTCTGCAATCCTGGTTGATTTAATGATAATGAAATCTATTATTTTCTCGTGTTGGTGACCCCGAACCTCCCCCGACGAATAAAGGTCTTTGAGAGCGACTGGGAATACGACCGTTGTAAATGACATTCAATAGTTCGGTTTGACACTATCTTTCCCTACATGGCCGGTTTGTTTACATTGTGCGAAGCCCGACCCAAAACAAATTCATTATACATACGTGCCTTTAAACAGATATGAATACATGTCTATCAATCTAGACATGCATATCTACCGTAGAGATAGGTAGATGAATGTATACCTATCAGACAAATAGACAAATATGCATTTATTTCTGCTTCACACAGTTTTAACAAACCGACCGACTGACTATGAAAATGGCTGTAAATCGTAATCAAGCCAACATGAGCATTCTAATAATATAAATAAAAAATAAACATTTCCCATACCAACAGTTACCAAAAAAGTCACCACCACCCCGTCCTCCTCATTATTATTATCATTATCATTATCATCATCATCATTATTAGCATTATCATCTATATTATCACTATCATAACTATTATCACTATCATAATTATTATCACTATCATAATCATTATCACTATCATAATCATTATCACTATCATAATCATTATCATCATGACCATCATTACAAACTAAGCGATAACCCACAACAGCAACACCGAATCACAATCACAAACATTAAACCACAGACTACCCACCCCGCCCTCTTTATCATTATTATTATTATTATTATCATTATTATTATTATTATTATTAGCATTATCATCTTTATTATCACTATCATCTTTATTATCATCATGACCATCATCATCATCATCATGACCATCATTACAAACCAAGCGATAACCCACAACAGCAACACCGAACTACCCCCTCACTCATTAAACCACAAACTACCCACCCCGTCCTCCTCATTATTATTATTATTATCATTATTATTGTTATTATCACTATTATCATTACCATCTTTATTATTCCTATTATTATTATCGCCGAATCACCCCCACAACGATGAAACCACGAGCCACCAACCCCGTCCTCCTCATTATTATTATTATTATTATTATTATTATCACTATTAGCATTATCATTATCATCTTTATTATCCCTATTATTATTATCGCCGAATCACCCCCACAACGATGAAACCACGAGCCACCCACCCCGTCCTCCTCATTATTATTATTATCATTATTATTACTATTGTTATTATCACTCTCAGCATTATCATTATCATCTATATTATCCCTATTATTATTATCGCCGAATCACCCTCACAACGATGAAACCACGAACCACCCACCCCGTCCTCCTCATTATTATTATTATTATCATTATTATTATCATTGTTATTATCATTATTATTATCACTATCGTCTTTATTATCCCTATTATTATTATCGCCGAATCACCCCCACAACGATGAAACCACGAACCACCCACCCCGTCCTCCTCATTATTATTATTATTATCATTATTATTATTATTATTATTGTTATTATCATTATTGTTATTATCACTATCAGCATTATCATTACCATCTATATTATCCCTCTTATTATCATTATCGCCGAATCACCCCCACAACGCTGAAACCACGAGCCACCCACCCAGTCCTCAGCCACCTGTCCTCCGTCACGATCTCCCTCGTCTTCCCGGGGTCGTCCCAGTAGCCCAGGAAGTTGCAGTAGCCTCGCACGAGCAGCTCGCCCGCCTCGCCCGCGCGCACGATCGCCCCGGACTCGTCGACCACCTTCACCTGCCGAGGGGACGCGGAATCAGCTGATCTGGCTTCGTTTGGTGTGAATGTGTTAGGAAAAAATAAAAATAAATAGGGTGAATACGAAAGTGTATGAGTTAGATGTGGAAGTTAAAATAGTAATGACAGTGGGTTTTTATACAATAATATCTGTATCTATTTATAAATGCATGAGGTAAGGAAAGGAAGAGGGATAGCAAGGATTTTCCCGGGATCGTCGACCACCTTCACCTGCCGAGGGGACGGGGAATCAGCTGATCTGGCTTCGTTTGGTGGGAATGTGTTAGGAAATGAAAAAAATAAAAAAATAAATAGGGTGATAACGAAAGTGTATGACTTAGATGTGGAAGCTAAATCATAATGGCATTTAATTTTATAGGGCAATATTTATACCTATTTATCTCTGCACGAGGAAAAAATAGGCATACCAAGTATAATCTCTTTGGCCACTTTCACCTGGCGAGGGGACGGGGAATCAGCTGATCTGGCTTTTGTTTGGTTTAAATGTATTGGTAAATGGGGAAGAAATATACAAGGTGAGTATGATAATATATCAGAAATATAAGCTACCTAATAATGGCAAGATATTCTTATGTGGCAATATCCCTATCTATCTATCTATCTATTTTTGAGGACGATGATGGAATAGGCAAAGCAAATATTTCCCCAGGCTCGTCGACCACTTGCTGAGGGGACTGGGGAATCAGCTGATCTGGCTTCGTTTGGTGTAAATATATTCGTGAGTGAAAAAAGAAAATATATAGGGTGAATATGAAAACATATGAGTTGGATGAGGAAGCTAGAATAGTAATGACAGTGAAATTGTATATAGTAATATCTGTACCTATTTATATATATGCTTGAGGAAAGGAAAGGAATAAGGATAGCAAATATTTCCTGGGCTCGTTAACCACTTTCAACTGCCGAACGGGACGGGGAATCAGCTGATCTGGCCTTGCTTGGTCTAAATTTGTCGATAAATGAAAAAGAAAATACATAAGGTGAATCTCTTCAAACACGTAAGTTAGGAATATTCGTAAAGAACCGATACCTCGATGTGGTCTCCCGGGTAGCCGATGGTGGATGACCTGACCTCTGGAGGATCTGAGGGAAAGCACTGGAAGGTCACGGGACTCGTCTCGGTCATCCCGTACATCACCTGCAGAGGGCGAGGGTCATCGTCATGGTCATCCCTATCTGCTGTTATCTGTTATCTTGTTAACTGCTATCACCATTAACGTCATGTTGGTTAATTCAGGATATTATAATTATTGCATCAATTATGGCCACAGTCATTGCTTAATACCAATATTATCATTTAATTATCACCTTATTATCCTACTCTCGATATATTTAACAGAAACAACACAATAACGAATCATTGCTCACTAAAAAGTCCTTCATCTTGAGGTCGTTCATGACAGCCATCACCAGCTCCTGAGGACAAGGAGCGCCTGCCATGATTCCCGTCGAGATGGCGCTCAGATCGGTCGGGTTCTTGCGGTAGGCGTTCAGAATGTCAACAAACATGGTGGGCGTTCCGTAGCAGGAGGTGATTCTGTTTGGCGAGGCATTCGTGAAATTATAAAGGCTGATAAGATAAATAGCTAACTAGTAAACCGTGTTATTTCGAGAGCTGATCTAAAAAAAAAATATATTCGTCTAAATAGGATTCTATTTTGAATCGAACCGCCACGGTCTGTTGCTTCTTGAATTATCTGGTACGTTATTTTTAGCTTTTGTGATCAAAGGCTTTTATGCAGATATAACTGAAATAATAATAAAAAAAAACAAGCAGATTCGCTCTTTTCTATCCCCTTGTTTTTCCATTTTGTGGAGTAGAGTATCTGGTACAAAATTAAGAACAAAATCGCACTTACTTCTCACTTTCGAGTGTCTTGACGATGGCTTCGGGGTCAAAGCCAGCACTAGGAAGGACAGAGGTCGCCCCATACAGCATGCCGCAAAGGGTGCCTCCAATGCAGCCAAAACAGTGATATAAAGGCACGGAGATGCATATACGATGAGGCTGAAATTACCAAATCACCCAATTAATTCTTCTCTCAGCCGCAGTTAATACAATTACTACTTGATTTCGCAATAAAATGTATTTCGTCCCTGAACCAATTTCTCATTTTTAACATTTCTTTCCGGTAATATTCCAAAATGAATTTACGAAACAAGAACCACCTCCGTCATGCTTGAAACCCAAAAATATAAAAACAAGTTCACCTTTTTCTGATATTCGGTGCGGCCTCCGATCGAGTATGCGTTGTTAACCAGCATGTGATGAGAGAGAACAGCTCCTTTGGGCAAACCGGTCGTTCCCTGAAATGGATTGTTGAACTATATTCATTTTTCATTGTAAAAAAATGTGCATAAGGGTCATAGTGTAGTCTTCATGCCTGGCTATCTAAATGTAAGAATGTATGTAATATGATAAGAGTACAATTAGAAGACTAGGTTTTAGTGGTATACAAAAAAGAATACAAGCAAAGCGAAATATTTAATTCAAAACTTTACTTTTTTTGCTATAGAAATATTTTGATCAAATTGATTTACAAAAATAAAGATAAAAAACGAAATCTCACTATCAAACATTAAGTATTATATTACTGAAACGAGACACAATCCGTTTCTAGTAAGCTTCTTGTGTCTTCGGACAAACATCGGCATCAAATTGTGTACAAATTCACATGTTTGGGAAGTGGGTGGTGGGTAGAGGCGGGGAAACCTCATGTAAACCTTCGAAATATCAGTTTCCGGTACCCAGTGAGGGAGATTTATAGGTAAACAAACCAAAAGGGGAATTTACTAACATAACGAACCCTAATAGAACTCTTAAAATTTAATATTTTGTATTATTTTTGTGTGAGAATCTGATATATCACAGCAACCATAAGTACTCACGGATGTAAACTGAATGTTGCAGGCTGAATCAAACTGTATTTTAGAGGACAGTTCATCTACCCTTTTTCGGTGGGAACTTTCACCCGCACCGTAAAGATCTTGAAATCGGAAGGTGCCACTGAAAATTTATAATAGTTAGTCTATAAATTCTTATGGCTAACAGGAAACTAGCCAGAAATATTTAGGATAAAGAAGCTTTCAAAAAGGTATAGTTAAGTCAATGACGTGATAATAATAGGGCCATGAGAAGCTAAGTTCCTGTTTTGCGTCCACCCGCAGGTCCAGACAACGCATGCCAAAAAATATTATTTGCATTAAATTTCATTAATTCCCCAAAAATATGGTTTGATGACTTAGGAAAGGTGTTCTTTTTGAGAGAGGGAGAGGGAGAGAGAGACAGACAGACAGACAGACAGACAGACAGACAGACAGAGACAGAGACAGAGAAAATACTTTTACTAGTGAATATGAATGAAAAGTGTCATGGTTACCAACATGAACCAAGCTGATTTGGTGACGGAAAAGCTGTTCTCCTCTTAAAATGCCCATAGGAATAAATAATGAATAAGTAATGGAAAATAGTCTCATCTGTTTTCATTTTTGCCCGGACGCAAAACAGGAACATTCATTCTTGTAGCCTGAAGACGTGTACAAAATCACTCCGCACATAGGCCTATCTCACTCGTACTCAACATGCATCCACAACTCAAAAAGTTACTAAAATCACACGAAACATATTCATAAATAATAATCCATTCAATTCCAAAACAAATCTCACCTGAGCTTTTCTTGAGAACACATAAATACTTTCTTGAGGTAGGGAACCGCGGAACTACTTAGGTCACCAGGCGCGGAGGAAGGCAGTTCAGGGGCCACGGCGCAGAGCATCTTGTAGTAGCTGGGAAGGACATAAAATATAAACACAAACGTAACGTATTTACGGAGATAAAACAAACAATAGGAAGAAAATTAAAATGCTAACACAATAAGATAATGAGAGTTAAAATAAAATATTGGCACAATACGGAAATTATAACTACAGATAAACTGACATACTGACCCAGTAAGAAAATAATAATGGCACAAATAAAACAATATATTGACACATTACAAAAGTGAAAACGAAAAAATAAAAAAGAATATATATATCGTACACCAACAAACCCCGATACCAAAAACATGATAACGAATACAGTAATCAAAGCAATATTCACTTACTACCATAATCTCATCTAACTTACTCTGACGTTTTGAACTTCTCATCGCAAACAATGCCTTTGACGCCGACTTTGTTGAGGCAATATTCGAGTTCATTGGGACGGTAAGCGGGGTTGATGTTAACCTGAAAATTACAATTGATTATTGCACCTGAGGGATGTTGCAACTGATGTTCAAACGTGTCTTTGACTGCTATATTTTCATTCATGAAAGGGTTAACGTATGACAGTGAGTTTTTGGTTGCATAACCTTGCAGCTGGGTCGCGATAGAGGAGAAAGTTTGGGCCCGGGAAAGAAAGAGATCCTGTTCGACTGCCGTTTTGAGTACTCGTCTGTCAAGCTTTATATATATATATATATATATATATATATATATATATATATATATATATATATATATATATATATATATATTACTTTATTATTGTTGTCACTCTCACTGTCATTGCCATCATCACTTCGTCATTGTTGTTATTGTTACTGTTATCACTATTATCATTATCATTTCATTATTTCTATTACAAGTAATTGGGAATTTCAAATACTGTTTTTGTCTCTTCTAATGTAAAATTATAAATTTTACCTTTATTTTAGAAATAGGAAATGATAGGAATTTTCAGTAACTTTTGCACATTGAGAGACTGATGAGAAAGTGTTTTGACCTAAAAACTTGTTTGGTTCTTGTAGACAGTGCGTGCGCGTGGGTGTGCTTAAAGTATGTTTGTGTGGTATGATGGTATATTAATTCTAGCCACACTTCTTGTATGATTAAGAAGCCGACACCAAGATTAACGCTGTTTTCATTATGTATCGGAAAGAAAAATGCAAGACATGGGTGAGATATCAAAATATGCTGTTTTTACCCATAAAATATAATGTAAAATACATAAATTTTCAGAATGGCATTTTTGTACTTAACTTTTGGGCTAGGATTGATAAAGCAAGAAGAGACAATTCTTACTTTGATATCAAATGAAATTTAATTTCCACTGATTCGAAAAAAAAGGTTCAGAATTTAACTGATCGAACAGCTGATTGATATGAGGCAGTAACATTACCATCAGGTCTTTGAACGTAGCTTTACCTTCTTTTCCCCTTCCCTTTATTCTCCTTTCTCTCCTCTTATCCCTTGCCTTTCCTCTCCTTCCCTTTATTCTCCTTTCTCTCCTCTTATCCCTTGCCTTTCCTCTCCTTTTCCCCTTAATCTCCTCTTCTCTCCTTTCCTTACCTTTTCTTTTCCTTCCTCCCTTCCTTTTCCTTACCAGAATGAGGCCAGCCTTGGCGGCGGCGAACTGCGTGAGGTACCACTCGTAGCTGTTGGGTCCCCAGATCCCCAGGCGGTCCCCGGGCTCCAGTCCTGCCGCCAGGAATCCCGCGGCCACGAGGTCGCTCTGCCGACGGAACACAGGGCCACAGGGCGCCTCGTTAGGACGGCATCGCCACAGGGAAAGCTCTTACGATTAGACGCAACTTGGCCGACAGATCGACGCCATATTGAAAAGCGAGGGACGAATCCAAGTGACACTCAATTCAGGCACCAGAACCCCTTCCCTCTTCCCTCCGCCATTACCTCCTCCTTGACCTGCGAGAAGGTCCTCCTCACGGCCTGATGGACCGACACGACGGCCTCCCTGTCCCCGAAGCGCCGCTCGGCCCTGTCCACAACCTGCCCGATGGAGAGCCCCAGCAGCGGCTCCGAGCTCGGCGTCGACACGTAGCTCCACTCGAAGGGCGCGCCGCTCAGCCACCTGCAGGAGGGAGACGTGAGTGCATATCTGCTTTTGTTTGGTGTAGTAAACAAAATAGGTAATAAATCTTGCTGTTATTGTTGTATGTGAACCTTCAGTGCAACAAAATACTTTACAAGCCTACAGAATTTATTCAGTTTTCAAATATTTAAGGTTTGTAGACATTTAAACCCGAAGAGACGGTTATCTAAATAAAATACGTAATTTATGGTAAACTCGCATTCTATGGTGGAATTACTATAGAAATGTCCAATAGGCCCCACCCCCTTTCCAAAACCCTGCACTCTGATTGGCTATTAAGGGTTGTTCGAGACCGATGTAATTACAAACAATATGATTACCAGTTGGAAATCTTACACCCCAATTCTCTACTAACTGTTTAATACCGCTTTGCTCAATATCCTTTTAGAACTTTACTTTGCATTACCTTTTAATTATCTTCAGTTAAACGAGTGTTAGTTTCTTTCACTATAATACTGTCAACATTAGCAAAGAAGGAAAGACAAGCGTAACATACAAATATATAAATATATTTATGCTACTGATAGATAGATAGATATACAATTACGTATGCATAGATATACATACGATAGAGCTGCAGCCATACTTTGTTTCTATCATTATCATTTTTTTCTGTTTCTATCGTTATCATTTCTTTGTCTTTATTTCTATCTATTCGTAATTACTGTTTCTGTCGTGTTTTTTGGTTGTTTGTATTTT
>NC_091582.1:21114643-21147143 GCF_042767895.1 Penaeus vannamei | reverse complement strand
ATGATGACGGTACCGATTACAATGGTGATAATGATAATTCCGATAAAATATAATGATGATAAGATTAATGATAAGGATAATAATGGTGATAATGATAATGCTGATGATAATAGTAATACAAGTATTGATAATGATATCATTAATAGTGATGATGATGATTACTTAATGATAATTATAATAATGATGATGGTGATAATAATAATAGTAACAATATTGACAATAGTAGTAGTAATGATGATAATAATAATTATGATAGTAATAATGATGATAATAATAATAATAACATTAACAATAATAATGGTAACAGTAATAATGATAGTAATGATAATGATGGTGTTGATTATAATAATAATAATAATAATGATGATAATAGTAATAGTAATAATGATAACTATTATAATGATGATGATAATCATGATGATGATGATAATAAAAATAATAGTAATAGTAATAACAGAACAATAGGAATAATAAGAAAAATTAGCACGATAATTACAACTATGATGAAAATTATAATGATAATAATGATGATGGTGTTAGCGGTAATGATGAAGTAATAATAATTCAATATTAATAGTAATGATAATAAAAATGATAAAATTCATTGTCATGATAATGATGCATGCATTAACATCATCATCATCATTAACATATCCTTATCAGCATTATTTATTTGATAATACATTAATTAAACTTTGATTTATGAACGAAGTGCCGATTGCTAATATCCGAAAAATTGTTTGTTAGTTTCTCTTGATACTCAAAACATCATGTATATAAAGAAAGAAATAGTGTAAGAAGCAAATTACCCCTAACCAGTATTTTGAATATCATAGTTACTATATATTTTTGAAAATTCCTAAATCTCATTTATTCAATGTTTACCAAAATATGTTCGTCGTATATCGAAATTTCTGGATTGACGAGTCGCGATATATTCCCTTTTTACAAGTGTTTGTCGGTTAATATTTACTTATTAACAAAATGAATATTTTATAAATACGATTTTATTATTTTGTTATAATATTTATCGAAATTTATGTAAAGAATAAAATGCCTTCCAACATTGACAACTTTACAATCACGATCCCTACAGGAAACAAACATGGACGACGCTTCTCAAATCTCAAAAATGAAGGTACGAAATTAATTACCCGTAGCGTCATCATTTGCCCCTTCTCTCTATCTCGACCAACTTTCTAAGAAGGCGAAGAGCCCGGTGAGTAATACAGAAAAGGAAAATTGAAGGTGAGAGCGTTATTATAGGGCGAGGAGAAGGTTAATGGTGGAGGTAGCCGAGTTTGCCGCTTTTCGGACCCGTCGTGGCGCAGTGCCAGGCGCGGTGCCAGACTCACAGGGGCTTTTAGACCTCGTGGCGGTGTTGGTCCTCTTGGGGGAGGTGTCTCGAGGAGGCTTTTCCACGCCAGGCTAGACGAGAAGGTATCTATGAGGCTCGAGAAGACGGTGTCGCTTGTGCTTTTGGAGGAGTGGTGTGGATGGACGCAGCTTTTCGCATTTTCTTTCACCCCTTTTCGTTCTTTATTTCCTTTTGGGAGAGGGAGGACTCTATCCCCTTATGTCCTCGAAAGTTGAAAGAAGGATAAGTGTGTTATGGGCGTTGTGGAAACAGCAAAGAGAGTAAGATTTGTGGGTGAAGGTCCAATGTTTGCCAAGCTCTGAGGGAATGTTGTTGATGTTGCCAGATGTTTGGTTTGTTTATTTTTGGTAATTCTTTAATTCCACACAGCTATCTAATCTTGCAATTATTACTCCACATTTCAGTAATTCACATTTTAATATGTTTGAATCTCTTGTTATCCAGACTGTAGAGTATTTTTCTTGTGCAGGGAATATTACATTTTTTCATGTGGGGAAAACATAATTTTGTCTACATTTGCGTGGATGGATCTGCCGATGGATGATGAAACAAGTGCTGGGAAAAGTCAAAAGAATTTTATGCGTGGAATATTTTAAAAAGAACTAAGTGCGTGTGGAAAGTTACCCAGGAACTACATTTGCGCGGACAGAATTAGACCAAATAATCTTTTGCACGGGAAACGCATTCCCCGCACAGACCAAACTCTGTAGTCTGGCTTGTTATCATCCAATATAGATAACGGGATAGTGGCTTGTGCTCTAAACAATTTTGATATTTTTCTGCAGGAAATCCACTGATTTCAACAGTTGATTCTTTTGCAAAGGAATCGTTAAGGAGATCTGAGTACCATTTCCATTGGCAATTTATATTTGAGTCACAGTAGTAGGGGAGGGCATGTAGTATATCAGGGAAAATGTGGGGTAAAATAGGCTGAAATGATAAGAAGAATAGAGAACTAAAATGGGTAAAACTAGAAAAAACAACTCAAAATCGGTAAGTGAGACTATGCTCATGCACCCTCCATCTTTGAAAAACTATGGACCGATGTGCCAAAATTAGAAAATCTGCGGGAATTCAAACCCCGAGTAGTGGTCGTACTAAGCGTCTTGGCCAATAAACTGACTTAACTCCATGTCACAAACATCATTCAACAATCCAAGTTGCCGTGACTGGGCATGTCTAGCACGCCTAGAAGGGTTGATGGGGGGCTCTGCCCCCAACACCACCTGGGACACCTTCTTTTCACCTCGGTATGTATGGCTAGATAGAGCTGCAGCCATACTGTAAGCAATAAACCAAATACCTTACTTGATGGGCTCAGATATCAAACTGCAATGATTATTAAGGTCTATTTCTTCCTTATTGGCATTATACAGTCTTAAGAATTACCCAGAATTATTGCAACACTGAAAATTAAACATTTCTCACTGTCTTTCTGTTACTGAATGGCCAGAATGTGTCTGTCATACCTGGCGCCTAATTATTGTAAAGAACTGTATAAATAAATCTTAAAACATGTAAAGGAAGTATAACAATATTGATAAATGATGTTAAAAGTATAAATGTGATACAGCAGACACTGATATTGAACAAATTATCATTTTGACAAGCTTTTAGTAACATGTGAACTACTTGGCATATTGCAGTAATGAGTTATCCGGTCAGTGCAGTGTTTACCCTTGACATGTGATCAAGATGAGCTGCTTAGTTAAAATTGGACTCTCATCTCAATTCTTTTACATATAGCACCTTTAGAAAGCATTACTATTGAAGGAAATTGTCTTGGTTTGTATATTTCTATTATTTTGTGTGTTTTATCACCCACCTCAGACACTACCTTGTAATGTTTATTGTCCAGGCCTTCTTAACTAGGGGCCTTCTCCCCCAGGTTCCCTATCCAATCGCCATATTTTCGTCTTTCCCCTGGACCCCCACCCATTTTCCGTGGATATACTCTCTTGGTGGCATTAGTCACAATCTATTTTCTTAATTTCTGAGGTTATACTATGCTGGCATAGATTATTTCTTTTATCGGTAATTGTAGTTTTTCCATTTCTTTCCGTTAGTGTCATTACTTTTTTCTGTGAGTGTATCCCAAATTATTACGTGTTGTACAACTTTCTTATTATCAACTATTGATACCATAATTGAAGAATGTATATATTTCTTTCTTTCATTCTGTCCATCAAGGGCAAAGTTTACATCATACCATATGTCTGTGTGAAACTAAAACTATACCTTATTATAGTGTGCTTCATAGTTGAAGAGATTAGCTGTGCTATTTCAATGTTATTTATAGATGATAAAGTTTCTGGATATTATTTTTCGTCTACCAAAATGCTGTACAGTATTAGAAATACTTTTGATTTATTGATCATTCAATTTGCAACATCTTTCCTTAGATTATTATCAGTCACAAATCACTGCTAACCCCCCAAAATTAAAAATTTTAAGACGTTTCATTTATTACATTTCCATCTCTAGTTGATAATAAGGAAGCTGTTTAGCATGAAAGTAATACTTAGGTGTAAATTTACGTAATGACCACACTAAGATGGGGAAAATCTAAGAACATTGTCATAAAGAGAAGAAAAAAATGATAGGCTTGGTGTCCAGAGACAAAGTAGGGAAATACAGCAATCGGGTGGGGGTTAAGAAGGATTTTGGATCACACAGTAATGTTTGTGGATTCCCAGGAGTGCCCCCAAGGTTGTTGGCTGGAGTAGGGAGTCAGAGGGGCATAGTCACAGTGGTGACACTCCGTAAAAGCCAGCAAACTCCAAGATGGAGTATGTAGGTCCCCCTGGTGTTTATCATCAGGTAAGAAAACTTTCTCTACTCCATTTGACAAAAGGTCATGGAAAGCACTGCAATGCTCTTGAGTTTCAGTTCTATCTTGCTGTGCATACCAAGGTGAAGACAGTGTTCCTCGGGGGATGACGGGGGGCAGAGCCCCCTGGGCACACCTAATCAGGGCTACTTAGATTGATGATAATTTTTATTTATTTATTTTTTTTTTATGTAAAGTAAGGGACATCTCTGGCAAGTGTGTCCATACCGTAAAGAATTGCCAAAATATTTTGCAGACACAAATGGTAACACCATAAATAAAGGGAAAAGGTCGTGGAAAGCACTGCCCACAGCCAAGGTCCACTTGGTGCTCCCAAGTTTCAGCTCTATCCTACCTTGCATACTGAGGTGAAGACAATGTTTCCCAGGGAGTTTTTGGCCATCAATCCTTTCCTCAGGCAGTGCCCAGAGGGCAAGCCTATTCACGGCAACTTAGATTAATGAATAAATTTTGTGACATAGAGTGGGGGACTTAGTTTCTGGTGAGTGCATCTGTACTGTAAAGAATTGCCCATTGATTAAAGAATTAATCTCTCTCTGGAGAAAGTAATAACATCACATTCCTCATACATCATTTTTCCTCAAGATTTGTAGTGTCCATACATCAAGTTGTAGCACTGACACAGATAAAAGCAAGTTTCATGTGGGGTTTGAGAGTTCCAAAGAAAAAAGTCCTAAATACTTAAAGAATAGATAGTGATATAGAGTAAGTTTTGATGCACTTTAGGAGAATATAAGTTCTAGAATGTGGCTGTCTAAAAACTAAAGTAATTCTGTAGAAAGGCTTGCCAACATAATTGGTATCAGTGCATTTAATGTGTCCAAAGTTTTGGTCCATAGAAAACATGTGCTGTGATGATATTAGGCAGAGTACAAAATGTGCTGGAGAAGATACTATCAACAGCAGTAATTTATGCTAATATCATGCAAATGACAGTGTCAGCAGATAATCACCTTAACAGAAACACATCTTCAACTGATCGCCAGGGTCTATGTGCCTACAACTCTCTGACAGACGTAAGCAAATTTTCATAATATGTTTGGGCTTGATAAGGCTTGTTCAGTTATCAAATTTGATGATAATTGCCGGGGAAGTTTACAAGACCTGTTTTGCAAGGATATGTACGTGAGATTGAGGTTGGTTACCAATTGACAGAGTGCTAACAGGCTCTAAATGTTATGCTCTAATTATTGCTAATATCATCACTGTCTTTGGTTTCAGTGGACTAAAAGTATTATATCTGGACAGTTTGTGTCAAATGTAATTTATTGATACCAAATTGATAGGCACAGGTGACTCATGGCTTTACTGTGAAATTACCAAGGCCATACATGTGTTGGTAATTATTCTAAACACTTGTGCGCAGTGGATCATGATGGTGGTGGTATTGATGAATTCCTCTCACCCATTACTATTCACTTGCTACTACTATGCTGGCTTTATGGCCATCAAACCCACCCAAGACCCCACAAACTTTGCCCAGTAGTAGTGGAGGGCATGAAGGATACCTGGCATATTGCTGGTATTAAGGTAATGAAGGTCAGTACCTTATCTGATATTGGGGGCTGTGTCCCCTGCAACCCCCTGCTTCCCAGACCTCTGCCCTGGAAGACAAGCTAGGGATTTACACAAACCTGACAGTTTAAGATGCCCATGTATGGTGGAAGGGGCTGCTTTCTTCTCTGGTATAGACTTTGACTAGCAGAGCTTCCCTTCAACCCCATTTGGCTTCCATTCTTGCCATGGTTGTTGTGGATTGAGTCACAGGTGGCATCACCTCAAGACAATTCCTGTGCTTGTTTTTCTCCAATAGTAGCAGCATCATTTGTATGGTGTAACTTTTAGCAGTGTACTTACAGTGAAAAGAAACTTCCCATTTTTCACCAGTATACACATGTCATTCCAAATTTGGACCCCAAAGTAGGGGGGAAAACTCTAAGACCCGTTGACCTGACCACTCGGTAGATGACATTGCATATAGAATATGATCAACACATGATAACATGCCATCTAGTGTCAGATGCTGGTATTTTTTGTATGATTTATGTGTTTCCATACATTCCTGATTCCTTCGTGGAACCACCTCTTCGAGAATGGTGGTGTTGTAATGTTCTTGGGACCAACTCTCTCCGGTAGTGTGTATGAGTTTTTTTCTTGATGCAGGAGACTGTGCCCTGTATATTACATCACATATACACATCTTAATCTCACAGGTTAGAGTAAACCCCCTTTGGTATTGGTCTAATATGCTACTAACAGGTGGAGTTTGTTCTTTAAGGCAGGGATTGGGTGTTGCCAGGGGTGCACTCTTTGCATTAGATTTATAATTTGGGTTTTACAAATAATTTTTCCATGTTTGATTTATTATCCCATAATTTCCCTGGTATCCTCCATGCCCTCCCCTACTATAAGGGCATGTTTGTAGGGTCAAGGAGCACCATGAATAGATATGTGAATAATAGTTGGTGAGAGGAATCCATTAGTACAGCTGTCACTTTGATCTTTTATACACAAGTGTTTGGTATAATTACCCTGACATGAAATATTCATTTCAAAGAACATTAAATTGAACAAGTATAAGTAAAGGAGGAAAAGGATACGTATATTAGTAAGGGTTTTCCTGATATATTTGATGAACATTTTACTGAAATGCGTGTTATGTATGTATGTTATATTTACCATTATTACTGCCAAGATAAGACTGTTGCCAAAATTCAAGCCAGCAGATATTTGGCAGTGAGGTTTTTCTGTTTCACTAATAGTGGAAGATGGTCAGAAAAATTGACGGTGATTTAGTTATCAACATTTATAAATGATGCGGTGTGTTTATCATTAAATACAATTTATGAAGTAAAGGTCATTGACATTAATGTAATATTTAAAATGCATATCACGTATTGATTATATGAGTGGGAGCACAGTATTCAGGATCTTTTATCTGCGTATATAATTATATATAGATATAGATAGATAGATAGATGCTTTATATTACTGCAATAGTATATGAATTGAGCTGTGGCAAAAGTGATAGGAATATAGCAATAGGAATAGAAATCTTGAGTAAACAACCATCAGGCGTAAAGTCTTAGTAAACCTTGCACTACAGCAGTACCAATAGTTCTCTCTTTGTGCGACCAGGGTGCACGTGGGAAGGGTGGACAGCTTTTATGTCAATGTTGTGATGCGCACATAATTTTCCAGTTGTAACCATGGTTTAGCCCTTCATTTGCATGCTCTTCCTGCTGTATATTAAAGACTTTGAGAAGAGGAGGTTTTGGTCAATGGAGATGCAAACAAGCTATAAAAGAGAAACATCATGTGCCAAGAGGCAGATGATCACTCAGTTTTAACAAAGGGTTTAGAGTATATGACTTACCCTTCTGTGTGATATGTATTCATGCTAATGATCATATAAACTGCACTTGATATTACATCTAAAAAATGTATTAAAATTATTCATCATATTGTGTTCTATGATAGATTAGTCATTGCAGTTGGACAGGGAAGGTGTAGCCATTGCAAGAAAAAACAATCATTCCAGACACTCTCTTTCAATGCCATATTGTACATGGTCTACTGAATAATATACAAGAGTGCATTATCAGAACATTTGGACAACTAAATTATTCATATTTTTCTGTGAAGTTGGAATTTTCTTTAAGTCTCTATATCCACCCTCTTCTCACAAGTTATACAGCATTAGAAATTAATCCTTATATATGATCCAGCACTACACATGTAGCATAACTAACAATATTTAATTTGCCTTTGCAGTTAGTTTGTTTACAGAAGAAAATTCTTTGCTATTTTTTTTTCTCAGTTTTTATAAAATATGGTAAAGTTTTACTATGTTTTCTTTTCTTTTTTCTTTTCTTTCTTTAACCCATTGGTGCTGAGTAATTACTGTCTATTGTTGTTTTCTTTTTTGAATTTTGTTTGCACAGATGTGGCTCCACAATTGCTTAGTCAACAAGGAGCCAATTCGTAAGCCTACATATCTTCAGCTGATTTCCCCTTTTCTTGTTTTTGGAAAAGTTCTCTTCTGTTCTTATCAATCTCGGTGTTATTATTTTTGGGAGCATTATGATAATTAGAATTTTATTAACAATACTAATTGCAATAGAAAAAAATACCTGTGGAGCCACCTAAGTGTAAAGATAATCAGTAAACAAAAAGGAACAATAGACATAACAGTTTTCTTGCAATCCTGGCAGCTATGGGTTAATCTTTACGCTTTAACTTGTCTCTCTCTCCTTTTTCTTTCTTTCGTTCTTTGATTTTTCCTTCTACATTGCCAGTTACCTAAATTAGAAATTTGAATGACCCGATATATCAGAGATAAACATCGTTCAAGAAGTTGTGAATCATTTTCCAATAGGAGTGTGAGAAGCAGGTATGATTGCAAACTTTCATAATTTATTTTGCTCTCTCTAGGTCGCTGACCTGAAGAAGGAGTTGAAGGCGAGAGGATTACCTGTGACAGGCAACAAAAATGAGCTGGTGGAGAGGCTGCAAGAAGCTCTAGAAGCTGGTAAGTTGTGGGGTCTATGTTTGGACTAATCTAGGCTATGCTATATGGTATCCTTCTCTGTAATTTTGTGTGTGTGTGTGTTTGTGTGAGTGAGTGAATGAGTGAGTGAGTGATGTATTTGTATTGAAGAATTTGTTTATTTTGTTATGCTGTAGTTATTTAGTGAAATGTATTTTTGTCTGTTATTTTATATGTATTATGAGTAGATTTGGGTAACTAGAAGTCAAGATTCTGTGATCAAGCACTCCCACTTTACACATGCAATGTAATTTCTACTTGCTTCACAGATGGAAATGTTCCACTGGGCACAGTAGATGGAGAAGACGAAGAATTTGATGAAGAGGAGATCCTTGGAGGTGATGACATGGATACTGTAGACATAGGGAAGCTGACCCCGCAGGAGGAGGCAGCAGCTTTGGGGGTGAACATCAGTGTACGAGATGTAAGTAGACAGCATTGTTCTTTGTTAGTGACAGTGTAGATTGTTAATCTATATTAATTTTTATTACTTATATCTGTCCAAGCGTGTTATCAAATATTAGTGCCATAGGTAGCTTTTGATAAGATATTCTTATCTGTGCACAAGATTCTGAGTGTCTCACTCCCTCAGGTTTGTAGGCATGTGGCTTTGGAATTGAAGGAGTCAGTTGCCTGTCATATCTTTAAGCATTATTTCTTTAACAAGTTGGATCCAGATGCCTCGTTTCCCGCACATGAACCAAAATCTGGGCATTAGGCTTACTTGAGTGTTGATTCTCCCTGGTGTGTGCCTTGTAGTCCCATCCATGCAGACAATCATTTATATTAGCAAGACTGCTTGACTCCCCTTTACAATATTGTTATCTTTTTTTCGTAATTTTTTTTTTGCATTTTTGCCATTTACAAGTTCTATACTTGTCATTTGATATGCTTTCTCAAGAAAGTATTAGTTTGTTTTCCTTGTACAGACTTCATATCCCTCATCTGTTTACAATAACAGTAACATGCACCACATGGCAAGCAGGAATAGGATCCTGAACTTGAAAATGATTACAGAGAGTACATTCTTCCCTCGTTTACTGATGGAAATAATGCAGGAGCCCCTTCCTAAATGCCTACAAAGTCAAATCTTCCAAGAACTTTGTGCATGCCTGGTGATTCATTCCCACTGCCCTGGCCTTCAACCAAATTTTTCATGGTGACATATTTCTGTCACCTGTCACTCAACCAAATTTTTTTCATGCCATCCAAGAGCCATGAATGAAAGTGCCGAGTCTAGGGATGATGTAGTTCCTATAATCGGGATCCTATTCCAAGTTTTATTACAGAGATTAGATATGATGGAAAAAAGAAGCTACTTATTGTTATTATTATTGCACTGAGTTCTGGACTACCTAGTGAGATGATATGGAGTCTGTACAAGGAAAACAGTCTATTACCATCTGGATGCAGCATATTATGTGACAAATATAGATCTTAGGGAGGAAAAAAACGCTTATCCACAAAAAGAGATAACATTGCAAAGGGGAGGCACAGCATCTTGTTGCTGCACGTGAGTTTTCATGTGTTCCCAGCCTACAAGCCACACACCTGTCAGATTAGCAGCTCAAGTAAGCAGGCAGTGAAGCACCAGGATCCAAGGGGTTGAGTGGGTGGAATGGGTGTAACACATACCTCCTGTATTTACTTCAGCATATAGTGTGTAATTCATCATGTTGAAACTGTTGTTTGCACTTCCACCTTTATTTCATTAGGAACTGAATACAACTGATCTCAACCAGGTGTCCACAATGCTAGAACAGCCAGAAAAGAAAAAAATCAGCCTGAAGAGGTCTGAGCCTCCAGTGCCCACAGCCCCAACCACCCCCCCTCCGACAGAGGCCTCCAAGGAAAATACTTCACCTGAAAGCCAGAGTGAGGGTCAAGAGGATGGCGTGCCTTCCAAGAAGCTCATCAGACTGAGTTCCACTGAGAACAAGACTGTGAGTGTATCTCAGCATTTGTGTGTGTGCGTGTGTGTGCGTGAGTGTGCGTGTGTGTGTGTGCGTGTGTGTGTGTGTGCGCACGTGTGTGTGGGTGTGTGTTTGCGTGTGCGTGTGTGTGTGCGTGTGTTTGTGTGTGTGTGTGTGTGTGTGTGTGTGTGTGTGTGTGTGTGTGTGTGTGTATTTCCATTTTTATCCAGCTTCTTCCATGAATATTATGATGTGTGTGTTGGGATCTCCTGTCTTTTTTTCACCCATGTATACAAACTGGTGTGTTCCAATGGCTTTAGCTTTAGAGTTTAGAATATCTCCTTCCTTTTTCATCAGCAAATTGAGGCGAGAGCTGAAAGATTTGGTATTCCATTGAATGAAGAAGCCAGAAAGCAGGCTCGTGCAGAACGATTTGCTGGTAACAGTACTACAACAACTGTCAACAAAAAACCTGCTAAGTTGTCTATGGAAACAGGGGTAAGATAATTACCAGGTGATGAGGTAGATAAGTTAATGTAATGATAATATAGTTATGTTTGTATCATTATGAGAAAGAAAAGGGCTTTTGGCTTTTCTGCACATAACCTTTAGATTGGATATCCCAAAAAAAGATCCAGTGATATCTGTATTGAATTGAGCGTAAAATCACTAATGCAGAAAGTAGCAAATATTTCTGGGCTAACATTTCATTTATAATTCTGGCTGAATATTTCTAGGTATCACAAATATTTGTTTGATGCTAATAGTATACACATTTCTACTTGCAGGGAACAGACATTGAGAAGTTGAAAGCTCGTGCCAAGCGCTTTGGCGAAGTAACTTCCAAGTCACTCACAAAGGTAACCTGTAATGTATGTTAAATCTGGTATAAGTATGATATACTTTTCTATGTAATTACCATAAGTGAATCATTCATCCACATTAGCGTTTAACTTCTCTGTGCCAAAGCACACAGGTAGATGTGGTTGGCAGATACTGGGCTTGATTCACCCAGTCCCCTTACGACAAACCTGTCTGTTCATGCTATTAGTTTAACCGTACCCATGAAATATTGACACATCCACAACTATATGCCAGTGTCTGTCATCCCACATTGACTGGATAGGTTGAAAAGAGCCCTGCATTTAGATTTTTTCTATCTTTCTCAACCCTCCTTTTTTTATGATCATAATTCAGGTTTCGGAACTGGAAAAAATGAAGCAAAGGCAAGAGAGATTTGCCGCAGGAGGAACGGAAACGAAGACAGCCGGGACAGAAAAAGTAGCCATGTGAGTATAAAATGTATACTTTTACACATTTTTCCTTGTATCTATGGTAAAAAGATATTGATCTAACTTGCAAGACTTCTCTGCATATCTGCGATATCATTTAAAATAGTAAATTGTTTACTGATGCTTGCTTTTACTGTGTGATAGTTTGGTAGATAGTGGATGTGAAACAGTAGTGAAATGATATATTATTTTGATTATAAAAGCACTTCAGATGCTCAGAAAAGGTGCTAATTCATGTCTGATAGCCTTTTTATTGGGAAAGAAGTTGTTCATCTGTTTGAAACTTCTGGTAACAATACATCTTTTCCAGGAGTGCAGATTCCATTGTGTGTGATAAGTCTCTTGGTCTTACAGATAAAAAGGAATGAACCTCAAATTTTTTAATGATAACAGAATTTAGTCTAAAATGGTGTATAAGAAGTTCACAGTACAGAGCTGAAATTTTCCTTCTGTCATCTATCGATATCCTAATGTCCATATACTATCTATACTTTGGTCTGTTTTCATTCTTCATCTGTAAGTATAAGTAAATTGTTACTAGTAACAGATTCTCTTTTCACATTCACAGTTTGATACGGAATATTCCAATATTTGTGTTTCCTGAGATTAGATTTATTTGCAGAACCAGCCCAGATGATGCTAAGGCTGCAAGAGCAGCAAGATTTGCCTCAACAACTTCCTCAGAAGACGAAATGAAGAAGAAGCGCGCAGAGAGATTTGGCATACAGTGATGACACCCGTGTGATGGTTCTCTCAGATAAGTTTCATTGTACACCTATTGGACTCAAGACCAGCAAAGAAAACATTCTGATTGCAATTGCATCAAGCCAAAGAAGGGGATTCATATCTGCTGTATGATAAATCATGATCAGATATCATATATGTATCTCTGAAAAGTTGTAGCCATCAGTGAAGCCAGAAAACAGCATACTGCAAATGTTAGTTGAAAAAAAGATTATGGGAAAAAAGCATCTGACAACATTTTTTGATTATTTAAAAGAAATATAAAAATAAAACATTATTAAAGATATCTGCCAAATCATGGGGAAACAAGGCATATACAATAAATTAGCAGGGTGGAAGACTTCCACTTCAATAGAGGCCTTTTGTGTCCACGTAAAGAGCAAGATTGTCAATGAGTTGGAATGCTCAAGTATATAGTTTAGAATGTTTCTAGAACATTGCAGTAATCTTGAGTAACACTGGCTTAACTTCAGTACAAAAAGGTACTTTCTAAAAAAGAAATTTTAATGTTAATTGTTAGTGCGATTTGCTTGCAAGAAGTGTAGGTGTTCAAAATTATTTGTGTGTAATTTCTCATTCTTTTCCCCAACTGTATGGCATTCTTCTTTTATTATGAGTATTTTATAATTTTATAGGTATTCCATTTAGGGAGGACACACTTTGAAGGTATCATTCATGTTTAGGAAATTGCAATTTTTATTGTCTTTCAGGTATTAGAAATCCAGATAGATAGAATGATGAAGATGCATTATTTAAATGTAATTTGCGTAAGGAATAAACTTTTATAACGTTTTCTGGTCTTTTGATATTCTGCTTTTTCCCATTTTCTCTAATGACATTTTCTTGTAATTAGCTTTTGTAGTAATATTAATAGTATTATTTTATTACAAACATTTATTTATCAGTACTGTTTTACTAGCTTATCTATAGTAATATTTGGTTAACTATGTGTAAATTCTCTCTTTAGGTATGTAGCAGTTTATCAGATATATATTTTTTTTCTATTTTTCTTTCTTTACTCTCATTTCTGGATAGCCATGAATCACAAGCATAATAATCTGTAGTAATAGATGGTGATATGGGTGCAGGGTAGTATTTCTCTGATTTTTTTTGCCATTACAGCATAATTTTATTGATTTCATAGCCATTACTTTCCTTAAAATCTTGTTGCTTACAATTTTTGTTGTTGTCTTTGTTTTGTTTCTATTTTGTTTTTTTTTATGTAGGTCACTATAGCCCCAATAACAAATGATTTGATTGATCAGATTAATTAATATATGCCTCGGTAGGGCTGTTGTATACAAATATAGTACCTGATAATCTCATTTTTAAGAACTGAAATCATAATGAATAAGTTGTTCTTGTGGCCGAAGTAACGACTCCTCATAAGTGGGGTTGCTTTTACATCCATTTTTGATAATGCTAACTGTCTGTGTTTCTTGAATACACTTGCTTGTAATGCAGATTAATCTTTGTTATATACAGTTTTGCCCAATAGAGTGTGATTTTGGTGTTAAATGAATTTAGCATATGGAAAGGATGATATGCGTTACTTGTTTTGGTATTGGGTGATTAGATTGGTCATTGTAAGGATGGTAAACTCTTTAAAAGCTAAGATGTATTTGTGCATTACATGAGAAAATTATGGTGCAAGTTATTACAGAAAGAAGCTAGTATTGGCAAATTTCGGCAAATTTAGTATATATTTTTTTTTCTGCAATTTCTGTTTATTCTATTTGCTTCTTTTTGTTTTTCAGTTTAGAATACATTTTCTGAACAAAAGCAATTAAAAAAAACAAGGCAGTATGAGCATGTGTTTATAACTTCATTTTTTTTTTAGCTTTTGTAAACTTGGTATATGTAGAGGTTGTTTTTATATGTGTAAATTTTTATAGTAAAATTAAGCACATTAATACCTTTACCCTTTGAGGTAAAATACTAGAAATATCACATGGATACTAACCACACATTGTTCGTACTGTACCATTTGTGATTATGTACCTTTATCACTGCATTGAGAGCATTTCTTTTTTAATAATAATTACATGAATATTTTTGTCTTTCTTTTACCTCTGAAATAAAGAATATAGTTTCATTAGTCATTGTTGGTATTATGATTGCTCACACATCTTCAGATCCACTGTATTGTATTCTGTATTGTTGTTTTGTGCAAAGAATGCATTCTGAGTGTAGAATACAGTACCTCATGATGACAGCTTTTGCCCACAGCAAACCAAGGCATGGTCTAGGTGCTACATACTTGGTTTGAGGGAAGAATTAGAAGTACTGGACACATGGGTTTTTAGTTGTTTAGTGATTTTTTAATAGAAGAGATGTAAAAGAGACTTTAATCCCATTTTAGAAGGCTGCACTACTTCAGAGATGACAGACAGGGCCAAACAAGTGAATGACTGCTTAGCTTGCACAGCATAACACAGATTCAACTACATAGATACTTAACCATTCAGCATATGGGCTCAGTGCTTCATAGCAAGAATAGAAATCACCCGGTGTAAACAGGTTAATGTCAAATTTAGATTTACATGAAGTTCAGTACACACAACATACACCACATGTGACACATGCAGCATATGGACATAGTGCTTTATGGCAATAAATAGATGCCACCTGTTGTGAACTGGTGAGGTTACCTGGTTTCAATTTAGCAGGTGAGTTCTACCATGCATATTTTAAATTTTTTTGTGTCTCTAGAATTAAACTGTAAATTTTCAAATAATGAAATCTAAATTTCAACTTATTTTTTATGAATACCAGACTTGCTAATTCTAAGATCTATGTCTAGGTAAGTGTGTATGACATGGAGCAGTTTTGACATCAAGTGAAAAGGATGCCATGCAACATATGGATTAGATGCTTCATGGCAAGAAGAGATGTCATCTGGTATGATCAGATGAACTCCACCCTTTTCAGAAGTGAAATGTAATGAACCTACTAATTTTCAGGTTGGAAATCCAATTTTTTAATTTATAATTATTATTATTATTGGTATTTATTTTCTTCAAATACTCATATTATTAACAATTTCAGTATACCCTTAACATGTTTAAATTTGGATCCACTCTTTAGTACAAAATGTTGCCAGACAGTTCCCCAATCCTGTACCCATTGTTGTCGTGGGGGGGTCATAGGAGAAGGGAGCTCAGGCCCAATGATGGGGATTGCTCCAGCCTAGAGCCTCAGCCCACAGCCAACTAAATTTGTATGGTCCCTTCTCCGTTCTCCTTTTCCCCCTCAATTCCTTGCCTGTTGTTGTCGTGGGGGGGCTTAGGAGACAGGGACTAGAGCCGAATATAGGGGATCACCCCTGCCTTGGGCCTCAGCTCCCAGCTCAACTAATTTTGCATGGCCTTTTGTCTTCCATCTTTCCTTTTTTCCTTACCTTCCTTAACCCCTTCCTCTGTCCAATTCCTAAAATTTGAGAGCTGTGTTGAAAGGATGAATGGGCACAGTATTCCCTTGGTAGTTGTCTAGCGCTTACCCCTCATGGGGACCCTGAGGGTTGGACCGTTTATCATCCCCACTTCTTTCAGGCTTCTCAGGGCCAGTAATAAAGTTTTTGTACCCCTGCTAGGGGCATTGACCACTGATTCTACGACACCTACTATCAACATAA
Organism: Penaeus vannamei; assembly: GCF_042767895.1. NCBI lineage: Eukaryota > Metazoa > Arthropoda > Malacostraca > Decapoda > Penaeidae > Penaeus > Penaeus vannamei. Next base: position 21,130,782 of record NC_091582.1, on the reverse strand, counting down.
CCCATTCTGAATCATCTACCCAGATAATTCAACCTCCAAGTAACACCCCTCCTGATATTCCCCCTACCTCTTCCGAACATACCTCATCCTCTCAACCACCCATACAACCCCACCCAACCCCATCCTTCCCCACTATCCCTCCCAATCCCTCCTGGATACACGTATGAATCTCTTTTATCACAATACCCTTCCCCAGACCCCACTATCCTTATTGAACCCCCAGACACTACTCCTTCACTAACTCCTGATCCTTTACCTCAACCCTCAGATACCTACTCCCCTACTACTAAGACAACCATATCTACTGCTATCATCCATTGATTAATCATGGCTTTTCTACAATGGAACATTCGAGGCCTCCATTCTCACAGGCTTAATCTCCGTCATCTTATATCTACCTACAACCCATCCATCATCTGTCTTCAATATACCTTCCTAACACATCCTCCAGTACTGATTCTAATTACCATTTTATATCATCCCCTCACTCTATTGCTCACTCCTCAATACTAATTTATCAAAAAACTCCATGCACTAGACCTTCTTTCCAAACTACTATCTCTTATGCCATTATCTGCATCTTTCTTCAATGATGGATCACAGTTATTTCAGTATACTTTTCCCCTTCTCTTTCTATTGACTTTAATGCCTTTAAAACTTTTTTTTCTCAGTTTCAACCACCTTTCATCATAACAGGCAATTTTCAACTGCTGTCACACTCTTTAGGGTGATACCACCACATCCTCCCGTGCTCGATCCCCAGAATACTTCCTTTCCACGACTGACCTCATTATCCTAATTCTGATCACCCCACACATTTTGACTATTTAAACTATCATTGGTCAGTTCTAGACCACTGCCTCAATAACGACCTTACAACTGTGACCAATATTATATTTCTACCACCAGGGACTTGATCATCACTATATGTTGATGACTTGTCCATCTATGCCTCTGGTCCTTCCATACTTATTCTCCGACAACTCCTTCAGTCAGTAATATCATCAGCATCTTCCTGGGCCACTAATCAAGGCTTTCGTTTCTCCACAACCAAATCCTTTTCTATCCTCTTTTCACACAAACGTGTAAAACCCTAACCTCCATTATTCTTATACTGCACTCCACTACAATACTGTCCTTCTGGAAAGTTCCTTGGAGTAATTTTCTACTCCAAACTGTCGTGGCAAGACCATATCCTTTCCATTAAAGAAAAAGCTTAATGCCATCTTTGAATCTGACAAACTCCCACATATCTTGGGGCTCAGACCATAAAACTCTCCTCTATCTTCATACAGCCTTGATCCTCTCAACTCTTGATTATGGGTGCCATATATATTCATCTGTCTCTACCTCACTTCTTACTCATCTTGATACAATTCACCATTTTGTTCTCCACTTAGCCTTGTGGGCCTTCCACTCCTCCACAATTGAGAGTCTGTATGCTGACTCAAGCATACCATCTCTCTCACAATGCTTTGCCCTCCTCTCCAATGCTATGCATGGTTCCACCAACACTCCCTCATCAAATTAACTATTCCTCAATCTACTTCCTACCTGTACCTCATCTCCATTTTACCAACTCCTTTCACCTTCTGCATGAATACTCTCCTTTCCCATTCCCCCTTTCCGATTCTCCAGCCTCTCCCCTTCTCTGTCCTTTCTGTTCCTACAAGGCTTATACCATACCCCCACATTTGCTCCTCTGTGTTTCCTGACCCATCAAAGTCAGATATACATCCTGCTGTCCTTCTCACCCACTTTCTTAACCATGTTTCTACTCATTCCTTTACCTCCTGAGTAAAGTGTTCTTACTACTGAACTGTCTGCAATTCTTTTTGCTTTAAAACCCATCTACTCTCTTTCCACCTCTTTCACTATTTTTACTGAATCTCGAAACCCTCCATCTCTCTTAAAGTCTGTACACTTAACCAACCCCCTTGTTTGCGAAATTCAGGACTGTCAGGTTTTGCTTGGTGCCCAGCCATATCCCAGGCAATGAATGGGCAGATACCCAAGCATGCTCAGCCACAATGTCCAGACCACACTATCCAAGTCTCTTATATCCCAGCCATGGATTATTTCCCTTACTTTAAAAAATTTCTTTATGCACGATGGCAAGCCTTGTGGACAGGTCTTGTCACCAATAAATTACATACAATAAAACCAACAATCTTCTCCTGGTCAACTTCTTTTCATAAAAAGAGACGTTGGGAGACGGCTCTAGCCAGCTTGCGCATCGGCCTAGCACATAAATTTCACTTCTAACCATTAACTTAACTTCTCCTTTTCTCCATCCCCTCCCCCTCTATCTCTTTGTCATTGTTGTCATGGGGGGGCTTGGGAGAAGGAGACTGAGGCCCAAGGTAGGGGATCAGCCCTACCTTGGACCTCGGCCCTCGCCTCAACTAATTTTGTATGGTCTTCTGCATCTCTCATCTGCTTCTTTTGTCTATTTCCTAAAGTATGAGAGCCGTGCTGAAAGGATGAGAGGCTGGCTTTGTGTGTCATGAACGGCATCCTGGAGCCATGGGAACAGTATTCCCTTGGTTAATCGCCTAGCCCTTACCCCTTATGGGATAAGGGCTAGGTCTAAATGCTGTGTGGCAAGAATTCATGCCATATGCAGCTGTGTCTGCTCTAAGTTTGCGAGCGACATATAGCACCTAAGCTTTTATTTTTCTAAAATTTATAAAAATATTAAAATTTTGAAAACTTCACTTTAGGTGCCATTGCCTAAAATCTTTACCATATAAATGAAGCCGCTACTAGTGGAGAAAAACAACCTCCGTCCGACGAGCCACTAGCGCGGGAATGGGCATGGCATGATGCCCCCGGCGTTTGGTCCACAACAGCCATGGCATGTACGTACGTGACACCCGGCGCCAATGGGTTAACTGACCACCATTGTGATGTCATCTAGACATTATCTGATTTGAGTGGGCTAATGAAGTGGCTAATAAATGGATTATTGTTACTGTACCATTTAATTTATCAACATAATCAATATTGTTTCCAAAATATTATAGAATACAAATAATATACTACATTAAATAATTATTTTTATTATACCATTTGACAGTTAATAGATCATTAATTATGACTCCAAAAAATTGTTGAGGCTGTCATACAGTTTTTCTGTCATTCTTCATGATAGTAAAAAAATAGAATAGATAGGAGTGAAATAAATGCAAACATACAAAAGAATATTTATTCATATATATCTGACAAGTTGTACATTCTTTCTCTGCTTAAATCTGATTTTAAAGAAAACCATTAGCACACAAGAAAAAAGAAAAAAAAACTTGTCTGTTCATCAAAAGCATTTCTGGATTTGCCACAACACTAAACCTTTTCTCTTGGAAGCTCAAAATCTTGTGAAGATAGGGGATAAATATCACTTTCAGTCAACCTAGTCTACCTGGGCGGTATATTCGAAAATTAGGTGCAAGTTGTGAGGGTTACTTACATTTTGTTGATTGACAAATAAAAAAAAAATACAGCCATTGGGGTTACTTTTACTTCCTTTTCCCCCTCATATTATGACACGGTTCAAGTAACACCTCTTGATAAATGTATGTAAATTTAATAAATAATAATTTAAAAAAGTAAATAAATAAAACTGTTGGATTTAATAAAGTTGAATACTGTTGCTTGGTATAAAAACATATCCACATGGTTGGCATACCCAATGGGTAGGAATAGCAAAGCCAATCATCAGATGCCTTTGGTAAACAAACCAGCAGAGTACCCATGCCTTTTAGTATAGCAAAATCATCAGACATTGCCCTACTGCAATTATCCACCTACTGGAAATACTGGATGCCAGTCATGTTGGACCACTCAGACTTGTTCTTGTGGACATGTCACAGGTATACCCAACAGAATTTGTCTGATGATGGCATTGCCCAATCATGTGGAAACATCTTGTATTATTTTAAAGAATGTGTGGGCTGTAATATGGTAAAGAAATAAACTTTTTGATGTTAAATGCCAAATTTTGTTTCCAGTGTGTTCTAAAAAGATATTTAAATTTGTAAAATATACTACTGAATATTGTAATCCTTATGAAACCCTTTAGTGAATATCAATTAATCACAGTGTAAAGATGTACCTAACTTCAAATGTATGGATTTACTAGTATATCACACAAAACTTGAAGTTGGAATCACTGCAACCATTATAAATCATGCAAGATCAAATAAATAATGCATGATCTGAACACCATTTGTACAATCAACTATGAAGAAACATACAATATATAGTACACAAGTATAGAAGGAATATGTGACTTTAGTCACTGATCTAATGTATTCAGTTCTTGTAGTAAATCACGCATTTTACAGAAATAATTACTTATTTTTATGACAGCAACCACACTAATTTTATACTGGACACACTTAAAAAATAATGTAAATATGCATTTGGCAGCTTCCCACTTCATACAAAACTACTGAAAATATCCTTACTTGGAATGATGGCTGTATTTTATTACTCAAAATATACTTCATTAATTGTAACTTAAACCAAACTATCAAATCCCTAATGGCTCTAGAAGTATCACTGCCTTGACTACTTGCAAATGGCCTGGAAGATGCAAGTGTCATAATCAAGAGCAACACAGAAAGCCTGTTATCATCCATCAGCTTGCATTACAACAACTGCAGAGGCAAATTTATCCACAGAAAAGCTATGTACACTGAACACGCATAACCACAATAATGGACATACATTTTCCTTTTTCTAATTAAATGGATAATTGGACTCACATTCCTGAAACATTCACTTGAAGACACATGAAAGAAATTATGAACAACTGATGGGATGCAACACTATTCCATGACAGATACAAAAATTTATTTTTTACAGACACATACCACTGAGAAGAGTTAAAAGAAAGATGAAGTGAGGAGAGAAACAGAAATAGGAAAGGGAATATTTTGACACAGGCAAGCACAGCATTTGTTTGCAATCTTGCCTAAAAAATAATAATAAAGGAAAAATTACATTAAAAATTCAGTTCACTCACACGGAATATGAATACCTCGGTTAATATATGTATACAATATTTCATGTGTAATTAACCTAGATAGCAGATATAGGCACAACATCAACCTCTCATTGCATATCTAATATGCAGCATTAAAGTATGTATGTGATCCTTTCACACAAAATTAGACATTTTTAAAAAATTATAGAAAAGACAGTGACCAGATCATTACGCTGTCATTCTTAGAAAATCATACTTAAAACACATGATTTTCCAGCATGGGAATATTATGAGTAGTGAACTGCTTTACTATTCCAAACACTGCAACCTTTAGAAAAGATTGAATAAGAATCAAGTAATTATAATTTCCACCAGACTAGTCTTTCTTATTTATTCACCAGATTAAATGAGCACCATAAAACATTTTATTATCATGTATTAAATCTAAGGCTACATAGACAATTATGATGTAACTGCAAGGTGAACTGTGGTAAGAGTTGATTGACATTGCAGCTTGAGATCTAATATCGCTTTAATTACATTTTTTTAACGTTCATAGGCTTTCCTACTGGAACTCTTGTCTTTTACTATATTTAAAAATAATTTTAAGAACACTGTATTTCAGGGATTGGAAGTCTAAAAGATTTGTGTATATATAAAAGTTTTAAAATTACTTTATTGAAACATTCCTAACAGATTAAAAAATTGAAATAAACTTTTTGTACATAATGTTCTGAAAGTGAAGAGTTTTCTCTGTTGAAGGAAGCTCATCTTGTAAGATGCAGTGCCTGGATCTTCAATTATATATTGTATTATCAAGTGAAGAATAACAATCTTCACATCCTGCAACTAAGGAAACACCAATTACTTTCTGTCACAACCATATTCATACTATTTATGATTTACTGTTACTGTCATCTTTCAGTTGTGGAGTAACCTTGAACAATCTTTTTTATATATGCATGTTCTTAAAGCAATATACTACTCAATAACCAGCAACATGAAGAAAAGTTTTTTAAAATAATAAACTATTTTCTTCATTTTTAAAAATAAACATATATGAAAGGAAGGAAAATGTACAAACTTCATCATGTCGCATTCCAATAATCTGCCTCTCAATACATACTTAGACTACAAGTAACACTTCATGCTATTCCTCGAACAAGTAATATATAAATACATACATACATACATGCATACATAAACATATGCATAATTATATATATTTATATATCACTTATATGTATTTTATATATATATATGTATATAATACATAATATATATATGCATTATCAAATCATTTCTATATGTGAAATGTATCCAGACACCAGGACAGTTTGACAAAAAGGTCAACCTCACGTGCCAGAACTAAATCCAAGTTGAACTCATCCCAAACTCCAGACACAAAAACAAACCGAAGACCATCACACCCACACTGCGATCACTTTCAAACTGGCTTCAGCACCCTCCGTCCCTCACCTATAACAGCACCATGCAACCACAACACTCAAACACTACAGAATTAATACATGTGATTTTACATCCAAAGCAACTAATTGTATATGCTGAGATGCACCTGTTCACACTCATATTGGAAAATAAAGAAAATAATTCACTAGTTATCTACATCTATCCCTCTAAGAGGAGGAAATATACAAGAAAATACATAAACCAATCTATATATTAATACTATGTTGTGGTCGTATTTTTTTTTTTACAGAAGTTGCAGCACTATACATAGCTATTTACTAAGCTCATTCACTACATCTTGAAAGTAAAATTTCTACACAGACATTCAACATTTGGTCCTCCCTCTACATGAAGGAATGAGCTAGTTACTGCATTACACAGTACATACAGGTATGTTCTCCAGCTTCAAAGCAGGTCAAAGACAGTTAAGAATATAGAAACATTCATTAGTGTCTCCTACATACACATTTTTTGTAAGTCTTTTTTTAATGTATTCTTTTTTAACAGTGGATATGGAGATTACATAAGATGCACTTTAACAAGGTATAGAACATCATTTACAACTTTGGTTTGCACAACAAACACGTTCTTAAATCTGATTCACTGTAATTTGTAGATTTACATGAAATATTTAACACGTATTCCAACTTCTGGAAGACCTTAACAACTTGAAATAAGGTATCATAAAAGACTTTAATTTTTATGAAACAATATGCAAAATTTAAGGCTCCATACAGTAAAGGATTTTTTTATGATACCTCTAATACTTGTCTAAATAAACAAGGAAATCTTTAAGAGCTAAATGCCATTTTCAAAATATTTCTAAATATATGAAAAATGATCTGTAAGTCACTGCTATTAAAGAACCGAAAAAAGGTTCTACAACCTACTTTCAAAAAAGTGGCTGAAGCTTCTCACTTTTTCCAAGTCTGAGGCTCTGTATATATCGGGTGATGGTGGCTTATTGGGCATTAATAAGGCGGTCACTACTAACTATGTCTAGAGCATTAAAGTGTGCACAGCCAGCTGCTTCATTACACAGAAGTTCAATGTCACTTGCAGTTGAACGCCACTTCACGTACGGCATTAATGCATCTACGAGATATCTCACAGTGTCGATGATTAGTCTAGTCATCACATTAGGCGGAGCTTAGCATCCTTCAGCAAAGTATCTCCATCCATGCTGGTTTTGCTTATTCATTAATCTTCATGTTCCTCAGATTCACAGAATCACTCGAATCCCTCTCTCTCTCACGCCACATCACGACCAAATCGTACATCACAGCATATTTTGGTTCCAGAACCACCAAGGCAAATTGTTATCTTTGGCTGATGTTTTTCTCCTTTGGCTTCCCTTGATCCTTTCCTTTGTCCTTTGCTTCCATGCGCAGAGGTTTTAAGTCAGGGGGTTTGAATTTTCTGTGGGGAAAAATAGAATAAATAAATAAAATAAATGATTATAGCAACAAGAACAACACCATCCTAAATACTAATATCCAGTAAATAGATCATGCACCTAATTCTGTAATTTCTGTTATGATTTAATAATGTCTCAGTTAATAACAAAACCCTTTGCAAAGAACCTACAATATAGATATATTACAGCCCACTTAAACATGAAATAAATTTCATGAAAAATTAAACAAAATTAAAACTAATTCAAAAATAAATCTGGAACACTGAGTGTGCTTTTACTCTACCACAAAACAGCTGCCATAACTTACGAATACTGGGAGAAAGGCACGCCAATAATCAGCAGGGGGTTGGATTTCATATTAAGCCTCCACATGCCATGGTGATATCCCCTGCTGTCCAGGTCCCAAATTCGAAGACACTGAAAGCAAAGCAGTTATGGAGACTGTGCATGTTTTTATTATTATTATTATTATTATTATTTTTATTGAGTTGATCTTGTGTAGTAAAATAAATAAAAAGTATAGAAAAGATGACTAAAATAAACTTTGGGTGATCTGCATTGTACAGATAGAATACTTTGGGAAAATGCTTCAAAGTTATAAATAGGATTCACAGGGACTTTTTCATGTTGACCTTGTAAATTTTCATCATTGAATTAGAAAAACAGACTTTGGCTAAGAGGCACAACAAATCTCTGCTACCAAAAAGAAAGAAAAAAAACGATAATTGATGTTTAGAATGATGAAAAAAGATGACTGATGATAATTAGTGATGATTAATGATGATGATAGTGGTGGTAGTGGGGAAGATGAAGACGACGATGAAAATGACAACCAAAAGAAATGACCATGAAAAAAAAACACAAAACCTATACTCACCTTGGCGACCTGCAACCAAGTGGAATAATCTTTGTGGTGTTCCATGTGGATGAACAGCAAGTAGGTGTGGCCTGTGGTGTCTGGAATGAAGGTATCCTCGCAAGGACTCCGGGAATGATCTAGGACCGTCCCCCTGCGCAACATCCCTGTGATCAGTTCTTCGTAGGCATCCTTCTTCAAGCTGTGGGGTTCAGGAGGAAAATTACTCTCAGCAAGGAACGAGAACATTAGTAATACTATTGCATTTGGTGTATGTGAAGAAATACTAATTATTATCTCAGAAAGGATTTTATATTAAAAAATCATGAAATCAAATCTTGAATGATATACAAATACAACGTGAACACACAAAACCAAAAACAAAAAATCATCAAACAAGCCCCTCCCGGAGGCCCAAAGACCCGCCAGCGCAAACAAGCGAACTACCCACGTGTCGAGATCGCGCAGTTCGACGTAGGGCAGAGTGTTGAACGAGTGCTTCTTGAAGTACGTGTCTTGGAAGTACGAGTTCATGTTGAGGCCCGAGGAGCCGAAGTGGTAGGTCCGAGACACGTCCGGGACGATGCACTCGCGGCCACGGCGGACCTCTCCGAGACGCATCCACATGTCCCAGTCCCACATCTGAAACGAGTGGGTATGTGGGTGTTTTCATCGTCGATGGGAGGGTATTTATTAGTCTATTTGATGTGTTTGTCTGTTTATCTAGTGACCTGCTTTCTCACCCCGAGAGGATAGAGTCTCTGTATGCCGGGCTATCCATAATATCGACTTCATTGTCAAAACACAGGCATTTATAAATATGATTTGTAAATAACAACCAACAATGAAAATAGTAAAACACTCTGTTATATCTTTTAAACCAACCATAGAATATGAAAAAATAAACACACTTTAAAAATAACATGAGAACTAATATCCATAAAACACAGCATCCCCAACATATCTGAATGCAAAGCGCCCCCACCTCCCCGTCACCCACCAGGAGCAGCGCACCAACCAGCCAGCCAACCAACTCACCTTCTCCGGCGTCGGCCACTTCGACTCCAGCTCGTCCTTGTAGAGTGACCTCTTGAGAATCCAGCCGAGGCCGGGCATGGTCTCCACCCGGTACAGGAGCGCCGGGTCGCTGCTGGTGTGCTCGTAGCCTTGGTCGTTCCAGGCGCTGATGCAGTACACTGTGGGGTCCTCCTCCAGGAGTCTTAGGGTCTGGCTGAAGTAACTGTTATCGGAAAGAGAGAATGTAAATAATTATGAAACTCATTGAAATAATCTATAAACTCTCCTAATTTTTTTACTGTCTGACTGAAGTCTGTTATCAGAGAGAGAATAATTATGAAACTCATTGAAATAATCTATAAACTCTTCTAAAAAGTTTTAAGGTCTGACTGAAGTAAGAAGAGAAGAGAAGAGAAGAAATAATTATGAAACATTAGAATAGTCTATAAACTCTCATATTTTTTACGGCCTGACGGAAGTAAATTATAAGAAAGAGAAAATAAATAATCAATTCATAAACAATAATAATTTATAAAAGCTTCTGAAAAAAGTTTTAGGATTTGACTGACGTGACTGTTCTTGGACAGACAGACAGAAAGTAATAACAAAATAACTAAATAAAAAATAAAACTTTCCTAAAAACAAACATAAAATCCTCTATAAGTGCATCCTTTTCCCCCGGATTCCTCCAACCCCTTACCTGAAGAAGTCCGGAGAGACGTCGAGGTCCTCCTCCAGGATGATGGCATAGCGCGCCGCCGGGAAGATGTTGAAGGTGGCGGTGAGGGAGGCCTTGTAGTGCTGGGTGATGCGGGCGTTCCGTACCTGGGGGAGGGAGGGGGGGGGTCATTAGATTCACGGGGGACGATAAATGTAAAGGGGGTGGGGGTGGGGGGTCATTAGATTCACGGGGGACGATAAAATGTAACGTTTGATTGCGGTTTATGATGAGTGTGTATTTATTATTATTATTATTATTTAAGTTAGGTCAATGTAATGGTTTTTGTTATATAGAGAATGAGTTTTGAAGTCAGTGAGATGTGATGATGCATAGATTTTAAGAATAGTTCATTTTTTAAAAATCAATTTGATGTAAATGCGCTCGTGTCCTATTGAGAATATACGTTTTAGGTCCTCCTATGTATCTAATAAATTTTGAGTCCAATTTGAGGGCTCTGTCGACTTGAAGAGATGAAAGAACAGCCAGCACAAAAAAGTATCGTGTAAACAAATGCAAGAAATGTAAATATGCAATATTCTGTAGCTCCATAAATTGCATTCCAAACATCGTGTTTACATCTTAAACACATGTTCGAACGCCTACACTGTGGCTACGCAAACGGTACTCTACAGGACTGGATTCACGCCAAAAATCCAAAAATCCTTCCGACTTGAAAAGAAAGAAAGAAAATGAAATAAATAGAGAGAGAGAGAGAGAGAGAGAGAGAGAGAGAGAGAGAGAGAGAGAGAGAGAGAGAGAGAGAGAGAGAGAGAGAGAGAGAGAGAGAGAGAGAGAGAGAGAGACAGAAAAGAAACGCGCCACAGATTCGATGGACTTATTTATCTGTACATTAGTGATGCCTAAAAGTACTTTGCATGTACAGGTATCCTACTATCCTTTCCCGCGAATATCTGCTGTGTCCGGATAGCTTACCGATAAAGCAGACGCAGCTTCTGACCTTCTTACGGTTGTTAATTAATTGATCTACTAGATTAGTTTTCTTAATATTTGCCTTTTGTATTTATTCTAAGCAGAGCACATTTCATTGAAGTTATTAAAAGGCAATTATCAATTTCTGCAATAAAATTCTCATCCTGTGTTTTTAGTTCTTTATTAAAATCCTATTCAGCTCCTTACAGGCATTCAGAATGTTAGAAGTAGGCCACGGTCTCAAAACGGTTGTAATAATACTACACGACCAATACACTATTACAGAGAGCCATTCTGTAGCAGGTTATTGCATAGCACACTGTGACCAATAAACACCGGAAAATGAAAGACTCGCGGAGAACAAGCCATCAGAAACAAACAGGCATTATAATATTCCGAGAAATAACCAATTTATTGTCGTGGTGACGCTAACTTTCCTAACTCTCCTGACCTCACAAAAGGAAAAAAATAATCATCTTTTCCTCGCCAAGCTGGATGCCACTTCAGTCTCGCGGCCACGAGCGTATAATAATCACAAAGGACAAGAACTTTGATGGAGTTATATTGCCTTTGATATAGGTAAAAGGCGCGTCCACAGGTCTCACAGGCAACCACTAACGACCTATTTCGCCGAGGATGGTTGTTAGGCAACGAAATCCGGCGAAATGTAAATAAACCCTTAGCCAAATACAGTACAGTCGCGGTCAAAACTCCTGTAAAACCTATTTCGAATTCCGTTTCGAAAAATCTCTTCATACCACACTTTTTGCACTGGGTAATAGAGATTCGAAGTTTCAATTCATAAAATTACTTTTGTCTGTCACTGTACATACGCCACATGTTTGGTCACATAATGTGCTTTCGATCATCCAAGAAACTAAAATATGAACAGCGCTCATTTGCATATTGGGGCGTGTAGGAGTAAACATTTCATTCAAAACGACCTTGAAAATATTAGTAAACACGTTAATAAACAAGAAATAAAACAACAAATCAACCAAACAAACAAACCACTCACTCACCCAACCAAACAATCCATTTAAAAAATCAACCACACACCCAACAATAAATAAATAAATAAACAAATAAATAAAATAAAAAAATAAACCAATCAATCAACAAACAACCCGCCAAGCAAACAAACAAACCAACCAGACAAACAAACACACCCACACACCACCCCTCCATCTCACCCCAAGTGGCGTGTGCTGGATCCCCCTCAGTCCGAAGAGCTTGGTCACGGCGAGAGGTTCTTCGTAATAACCGTCGATAAAAACGGTTATCATGTCGGGGTTCACTCCAGGGGCCGCCAACAGTGAGCGGAGGGATCTGTGAGGGGAAAAAAAAAGACAAGAAAAAAGGGGGAAAATATAAATATGTAACCATTTTATAATTTTGTTGATGGCGTTCCCCAAATCCCTCTATAATCAGTCTGTGAATTTTTATATACTTGCATTGCGGACATCGCCAAATCGTTCCGTAATTTAGTAACTTTGCAAAAAACACTATTTAAAAAGGACGACTGTATCTTTGTGAAGGTTGCAATACTGATGCATTTAATGTGGTATCGGTGCAAAGGGAGAGCTACGGTTGCGATTAATAATGCTCTGCCCACACGCGTATACACCCACCTTTCTCTCTCTCTCTCTCTCTCTCTCAATATTTCTCTCTCTCTCTCTCTCTCTCTCTCTCTCTCTCTCTCTCAATATCTCTCTCTCTCTCAATATCTCTCTCTCTCTCAATATCTCTCTCTCTCTCAATATCTCTCTCTCTCTCAATCTCTCTCTCTCTCTCTCAATATCTCTCTCTCTCTCAATATCTCTCTCCCTCTATATCTCTCTATCTCTCTCCCTCTATATCTCTCTATCTCTCTCCCTCTATATCTCTCTCCCTCTATCAATCTCTCTCTCTCCCTCTATCAATCTCTCTCCCTCCCTCTATCAATCTCTCTCCCTCTCTCTATCAATCTCTCTCTCTCTCTCTATCAATCTCTCTCTCTCCCTCTCTCAATCTCTCTCTCTCCCTCTCTCAATCTCTCTCTCTCCCTCTCTCAATCTCTCTCTCTCCCTCTCTCAATCTCTCTCTCTCCCTCTCTCAATCTCTCTCTCTCCCTCTCTCAATCTCTCTCTCTCTCTCCCTCTCTCAATCTCTCTCTCTCTCTCCCTCTCTCAATCTCTCTCTCTCTCTCTCCCTCTCTCAATCTCTCTCTCTCTCTCTCTCTCTCAATCTCTCTCTCTCCCTCTCTCTCTCATCTCTCTCTCTCTCTCAATATCTCTCTCTCTCTCTCCCTCAATCTCTCTCCCTCAATCTCTCTCTCACTCTCTCTCTCTCTCTCTCTCTCTCTCTCTCTCTCTCTCTCTCTCTCTCTCAATATCTCTCTCTCTCTCTCAATATCTCTCTCCCCCCTCCCCCCCTCCCCCCCCCTCTCTCTCTCTCTCGCTCTCTTTCTCTCGCTCTCTTTCTCTCGCTCTCTTTCTCTCGCTCTCTTTCTCTCGCTCTCTTTCTCTCGCTCTCTTTCTCTCGCTCTCTTTCTCTCGCTCTCTTTCTCTCGCTCTCTCTCTTTCTCTCGCTCTTTCTCACCATCCTCCCCCCACAACACGACCCACAGTCACGCTCGCCCTAACTACGCACCAACGATCCCCCGCATACACCTTCAGCCAGACTCCCTACCTGTACAGATAGTGTGGACGGTTGCTAGCGATGATGGCGACGGGGACATCGTGCACCTGGTTGTTGAGGAGCTGTCGGGAGAAGGGGGCGTGGTTAGGTCCTGATTTTGCACGAGGTTTCATGGCAAAGGTGAATGGAAAAAAAAATGATGGATTCAGAAGATGGAAATAGACGTATCAGGCAAAGGTGAAAGGGAAAATGTCCTGGTGGTGGATTTAGAAGATGTAAATAGATGTATCAGACAAAGATGATTGGAGAAATGTCTTGGCGGTAGATTTAGATGTAAATAGACGTATCATGCAGAGGTATTGGTGGTAAATAGTAATAGTAACCATGGTGGTAATGACAACAACTTCAATAATGGTTACAACAACGATAGATATGCCAAGTGATTAAAAAAATAATAACAATAACAACAATGGTGATGATAACAAAACCACCACCACCACCAAAAACACCATCAATAATCATAACAAAGCATTTAAACCACCAACGATCATAACAAAACAATCACACCAGCAATAACAATCCCAAAACAACCCGACCAGTGATCCCAGCGGCACTCACGGGCTCGGTGGTGAAGGCGAGGGGCGCGGGGTCGCTGCAGGAGCACACGGAACCGTAACCCTCGATGTGGCTGCAGAATTCCCTCCGGCGGCGGTGCTCCTCCGTGTCCGGCCACCCGCAGTCGCTCTCTGGGGGGGGGGGGGTGATTAGAGCGGGATTAAGGCTTTAAAAGATGAAGTGGCGTTTTCTGGTTATGGTCTGTCGAGGGATGGGATGCATGCACTCGTCTGGGGAACCTGTTCTTTGATACCTCTCTTTTTTTTTAACTACTCCTTCCCTTCCCCTTCCTCCTCTACCCTTCCTTCCTTTCCCCTTACTCTTTCCTCCTTCATTCCTTTCCCCTTTTCCCTCCCTTTCCTTCCCTCTCCTTCCTTCCTTTCCTCCCACCCTCCCTCCCCTCCCTCCCCCTCCCCTCCCCTTCCCTTCCCCTCCCCTCCCCTTCCCCTCCCCTCCCCCCCCTCCCCTCCCCCTCCCCTTCCCCCTCCCTTCCTCCTCCTCACCTTCGAAGGGCACGAGGGGCACCTCCGCCCTCAACATGACGGCCGAGCCCCACGTGTTGAAGTCGGGGCTGTGGGCGAGCTGCTCCCCGTACACCCGCCCGCCCTTCACCGCCACCATCGCCCACATGTCCCGCCACCCGAGCTCGTGGGCGTGCGTGCTGCCCAGGCGTCGCAGCGCGTCCCGCCCGCCGTTCTTCATCTGGAACGTCCCCTCATCCTGCCGGGAAAAAAGAGAGATGCAAAACGCGTCAAAATGCAGTCGAAAAAATACCGAACGACACAGAAATACATCAGCAAACACAGATAAAAAATATATATATATATCTATATATATATTAAAAAATACAAACTATCCAAAATCAACCAAACAAAAATAAAACAAAAATAAAAAATCCAAACAAACACACAAACAACTCGACAGATAGACACAAAAAATCCAAACAAACAAACACACCAAACTCGACAGAAAGAGCTCCCTCCCCTCCCTCCCCCCCCAAAAAAAAAAAGAAAAAAAAATATCCAAAGAACACACAGCTATTCGTTAGCAACCCAACAGAGCAATTTCAGCGAAGCAGTGCGGTATTGACCTCGTTACGAAGAGGAGATATATAGCCAATAATCATTGACGTGGTTGAGGCCTCCGGGAAAGGGGGGGAGAGAGAGAGAGAGAGAGAGAGAGAGAGAGAGAGAGAGAGAGAGAGAGAGAGAGAGAGAGAAAGAGAGAGAGAGAGAGAGAGAGAGAGAGAGAGAGAGAGAGAGAGAGAGGAAGGGAGGAGGGAGGGAAGGAGAGAGGGAGGAAGGAGAGAGAGGAGGGAGGGGAGAGAGGAGGAAGAGAGAGAAGAAGGGAAGAGAGAGAGAGAAGAAGAGAAGAAGAAGAGAGAGAGAGAAGAAGAAGAGAGAAGAAGAAGAGAAGAAAGAGAGAGAGAAGAAAGAAGAAGAAGAAGATAATGATAGGGATACATAGAGATAGATAGATACATAGAGAGAGAGAGAGGAAGAAGAAG
>NC_091582.1:21107143-21109643 GCF_042767895.1 Penaeus vannamei | reverse complement strand
TGAGGGCTGCAGGAGGCACCGAGAAGGAAGCACGGGGAGGAGGAAGCATAGAGAGGAGGAAGCACGGGGAGGAGGAAGCATAGAGAGGAGGAAGCATAAAGAGGAGGGAAGCATAAAGAGGAGGGAAGCATAAAGAGGAGGGAAGCATAAAGAGGAGGGAAGCATAAAGAGGAGGGAAGCATAAAGAGGAGGGAAGCACGGGGAGGAGGAAGCATAGAGAAGGAAGCACGGAGAGGAAGCAAGGAGAAACGGAAGGGATGTCCAAAAGGAAGGAGAGAGAAGGGGAGGGAGAGAGAGGAGAAACAGAAAAGAGGAAGCACAGAAAAGGAGGTAGAAAGTAAGGAAAGGTGAGAGACGGAGAAAAGCAAAAAGGAAGCACGCAAAAAGAAGCAAAAAAGGGAATGTAAAAAGAAAAAAAACAAAAAACAGGGGTAATAAGCAAAGGAAGGGAAGGTAAGAGAAGCACAGAGAAAGGGAAACAGAAAGTCTGGGAAGCACAGAATACGGGAGGCATCAGCTCGAATAGACAGGGTAATTGAAACCAAGGTCTATATAAGTACCTTGATTGAAACCACAACACCGCCATGGTTGAAACATTACCCACATTGCACGCGAAATAAAAAAAACTGTACAATTTGGAATTCAGCCAAAAAAAATACCATATCATCATAATTATCCCTTATTTTTCCGATCATCTAAATCTTATCTTATCTACGTCAGGGCGCTCAGGCTGGTTCCACAAGTCCGACTTCACAAGTTCTTCTACGTCGCCATGATTCGTTTCCCAACTGCTGACCGTCGAGGCGAAGGGGAGGAGGGGGAGGGACGGGAGAAACCAGCAGATCCCGTCAGCAGAATAAGCAGCAGATCAAGCAGGAGCATCAGAACGCCACGCATCCCACCCGTCGGCAGAATCCTCAGCAGATCAAGCAGGAGCATCAGAACGCCACGCATCCCACCCGTCGGCAGAATCCTCAGCAGATCAAGCAGGAGCATCAGAACGCCACGCATCCCACCCGTCGGCAGAATCCTCAGCAGATCAAGCAGGAGCATCAGAACGCCACGCATCCCACCCGTCGGCAGAATCCTCAGCAGATCAAGCAGGAGCATCAGAACGCCACGCATCCCACCCGTCGGCAGAATCCTCAGCAGATCAAGCAGGAGCATCAGAACGCCACGCATCCCACCCGTCGGCAGAATCCTCAGCAGATCAAGCAGGAGCATCAGAACGCCACGCATCCCACCCGTCGGCAGAATCCTCAGCAGATCAAGCAGGAGCATCAGAACGCCACGCATCCCACCCGTCGGCAGAATCCTCAGCAGATCAAGCAGGAGCATCAGAACGCCACGCATCCCACCCGTCGGCAGAATCCTCAGCAGATCAAGCAGGAGCATCAGAACGCCACGCATCCCACCCGTCGGCAGAATCCTCAGCAGATCAAGCAGGAGCATCAGAACGCCACGCATCCCACCCGTCGGCAGAATCCTCAGCAGATCAAAGCAGGAGCATCAGAACGCCACGCATCCCACCCGTCGGCAGAATCCTCAGCAGATCAAGCAGGAGCATCAGAACGCCACGCATCCCACCCGTCGGCAGAATCCTCAGCAGATCAAGCAGGAGCATCAGAACGCCACGCATCCCACCCGTCGGCAGAATCCTCAGCAGATCAAGCAGGAGCATCAGAACGCCACGCATCCCACCCGTCGGCAGAATCCTCAGCAGATCAAGCAGGAGCATCAGAACGCCACGCATCCCACCCGTCGGCAGAATCCTCAGCAGATCAAGCAGGAGCATCAGAACGCCACGCGTCCCCACCCGTCGGCAGAATCCTCAGCAGATCAAGCAGGAGCATCAGAACGCCACGCATCCCACCCGTCAGGCAGAATCCTCAGCAGATCAAGCAGAAGCATCAGAACGCCACGCATCCCACCCGTCAGCAGAATCCTCAGCAGATCAAGCAGGAGCATCAGAACGCCACGCATCCCACCCGTCGGCAGAATCCTCCAGCAGATCAAGCAGGAGCATCAGAACGCCACGCATCCACCCGTCGGCAGAATCCTCAGCAGATCAAGCAGGAGCATCAGAACGCCACGCATCCCACCCGTCGGCAGAATCCTCAGCAGATCAAGCAGGAGCATCAGAACGCCACGCATCCCACCCGTCGGCAGAATCCTCAGCAGATCAAGCAGGAGCATCAGAACGCCACGCATCCCACCCGTCGGCAGAATCCTCAGCAGATCAAGCAGGAGCATCAGAACGCCACGCATCCCACCCGTCGGCAGAATCCTCAGCAGATCAAGCAGGAGCATCAGAACGCCACGCATCCCACCCGTCGGCAGAATCCTCAGCAGATCAAGCAGGAGCATCAGAACGCCACGCATCCACCCGTCGGCAGAATCCTCAGCAGATCAAGCAGGAGCATCAGGAACGCCACGCATCCCACCCGTCGGCAGAATCCTCAGCAGATCAAGCAGGAGCATCAGAACGCCACGCATCCCA
>NC_091582.1:21074643-21087143 GCF_042767895.1 Penaeus vannamei | reverse complement strand
GGAAAATTCCACGGACAATTCATCCTTCACGCCCACGATTTTTCCCGACAAACAATTCGGTGCTATGGCGGCCTTGCACAACCTCCCTTCTGGGCCCCTTTTTCTGGAAGCTTCTTTC
Organism: Penaeus vannamei; assembly: GCF_042767895.1. Taxonomy (NCBI): domain Eukaryota; kingdom Metazoa; phylum Arthropoda; class Malacostraca; order Decapoda; family Penaeidae; genus Penaeus; species Penaeus vannamei. Next base: position 21,087,025 of record NC_091582.1, on the reverse strand, counting down.
CATCCTCCGAAGAGTGAAATTGACGCTATAATTTCCCGCTCGGTCTTCCGTCCGATTCCTTTTGTCTTTGGCTTCGCTCTTTTTTTGCCGTTTTTTTCTTTTTTCCCAACCGTATTTGTTTTCTTGTATCCTTGTCTCATTTCTATATATTTTTTTCGGTGTCTCAATTTTTTTTTTCCTTTTCTTCCTGTTTCATTGTTTACTTTTTTCTTTACGAAACTTGACTCTCTTTACCCTCCCCCCCCCCCTCTCTCTCTCACTCTCTCTCTTCTCTCTCTCTCTCTCTCTCTCTCTCTCTCTCTCTCACTCTCCTGTTCCTTACCTCTTTCCCTCTTCCTTTCGCTTCCACTTTCGCCTTTGCTTTCGCTACCACTCTGTCTCTCCCCCTGTCCTTCCCTCCCTATTTTTCTTACCTCTCTCTTCTAAATTTCTTAACCAATTCTTTCCCTCCCTTTCGCTCTCCAAGACCTCCGTTTTCCCGCGCTTTTTTTTCCCGCCATTTTCCCCCGCCGCCATGCCTCTCTCTCCGCAGCACTCGAGATCTGCATATCGTCCCACTCTCGTCCACTTTGCGCTGTCACTTTCTAACTCTTGTTGTCACCTCCCGCTTAAATTTAATTAAGCAAATGAGCAGCTTTTATAATTACCCATAAAACATCTGGGTCGCATCAGTGCGGTTGGAGAAGCCCGCTCTTAGGGTTTCGGAGGAGAAGAAATACTGACGCAGGTATGCAAGCCGGCGACAATGAGGTTAAAAGTGATGCAAGGGAACCGGCTTCAGCGCTGCAATTATTTAGCCTCGGACATTTATTTTTTTCATTTTCTTCTCTCGCGCTCTCTCGCTCGCTCTCTCTCTCTCTCTCTCTCTCTCTCTCTCTCTCTCTCTCTCTCTCTCTCTCTCTCTCTCTCTCTCTCTCTCTCTCTCTCTCTTCCTGCTGTTCATTTGTCGGGTCGGTTTTCTCTTTTCTTTTTTAATTCTTCCCTTTCATCGTCTACCCTCTTCATCCGATTTATTTTTTGTCCTTTCTCACCTTGCATTCCTCCTCCACCTCCCTCCCTTCCTCTACATCTCCCTCCCCCTCTTTTGGTCTTCCTCCCACTCCTCCTTCCCTTGCCCTTCGTTTTCCTCTTCCTGTTTCTCCTCCCTTCACCTCCACTTCAATCTCCTAATCCCCTTCACTTCTCTCCCTTCCTTCCATGATACTCTCTATCCTCCCTCCTTCCTTCTTCTCCTCCCTCCCTCCCCTTCCATTCCTTTGCACCACCTCCCTCATTTCTCTACCTTCTCCCCTATTCCTTCTCCCTCCCTCACTCCTCTTCCCCCATTCCTCCCCTCCCTCACTCCTCTTTCTCCTCCCCTATTCCTCCTTCTCCTCCCTATTCCTCCTTCTCCTCCCCTATTCCTCCTTCTCCTCCCCTATTCCTCCTTCTCCTCCCCTATTCCTCCTTCTCCTCCCCTATTCCTCCTCTCCTCCCCTATTCCTCCTTCTCCTCCCCTATTCCTCCTTCTCCTCCCCTATTCCTCCTTCTCCTTCCCTATTCCTCCTTCTCCTCCCCTATTCCTCCTTCTCCTCCCCTATTCCTCCTTCTCCTCCCCTATTCCTCCTTCTCCTCCCCTATTCCTCCTCCTCCTCCCCTATTCCTCCTTCTCCTCCCCTATTCCTCCTTCTCCTCCCCTATTCCTCCTCCTCCTCCTCCTCCTCCTCCTCCCTCACTCCTCTTCCTCCTCCTCTTCCCCTATTCCTCCTCCTCCTCTATCTCCCTCTACCTCCTCTTCTCACCCTTAAAAAAAGACCTCAAACCACGGCAACAAACAACCCATGGCAACGCGCAACGGCAACAAACAACGGCACCGCAAGCCCGTCCGATTGCAAGATCCCCGTTGTCAAAATCCGTCTCTCCTGCCAGTCCGAAGAGATTGCAAAGTCGCCCTTATGCGTTTCGGGTTGCAAGCAGCATAAAAGGATAAAAGACGATAACCGACAAAACCAACAATAATGATAACAATAACAACAAATAAATATATAAACATATAAATATAATCAATATATAAACAAATAAAAAAACACCAGCCAAAAACAAATCAAAACAAACAAACATAAAAAAACATAAACAAGACCACACCAAATCATCAGCCTCCGCCATTTTTTTTTTTTTTTTTTTTTTTTTTTTTGGCGTCCCCTAATCGTGTTGTGTCATCGCACCTCCAACTTTTTCCCCCCGATTCAAAAATCTGTCCACATCGGATCATCGCCTGACAGTACCGAATCATTAGATTTTCACGCCCAGATTTTTTTCCGGCGCGCGGGCTGAGCTGTTGACAAGCCCGGCCGTGTGCAAAGGGCTGTCTCTCTCTCTCTCTCTCACTCTTTTTTCGTTTTGTTTCTCTGTCTCTGTCTCTTTATCTGTCTCTTAGTATGCCCCCCTTTATTTGTCTGTCTGTCTCTCTCTTTCTAACAATCTCTCTCTCTCTCTTTCTAACAATCTCTCTCTCTAACTCTCTCTCTCTCTCTTTATAACAATCTCTCTCTTTCTCTCTCTCTCTTTCTAACAATCTCTCTCTCTCTCTCTTTCTAACATTCTCTCTCTCTATCTCTTTCTAACAATCTCTCTCTATCTCTTTCTAACAATCTCTCTCTATCTCTTCTAACAATCTCTCTCTATCTCGTTCTAACATCTCTCTCTATCTCTTTCTAACAATCTCTCTCTATCTCTTTCTAACACTCTCTCTCTCTCTCTCTCTCTCTCTTCTTCTTCTTTATTACTTTCTCTCTGTCTGTCTTTGCCTTTGTCCCTATCCACCCCCTCAACTCCCTCTCCCTCTCCATCCCTCTAAAAATAATCAGTTTCAAACTCATGTTTAAGAATAAACTTATAATCCCTTTAGCGACAAAACACGAAGTCTCCTTTGTCCTTCCATACAACACCTACAACAAAAACACCACCATAACAATACCTACACCACACCACCAATACATACCTACAACACCACCACCATACCACCAATAACAACACCTACAACACCACCACCACCAATAACAACACTACAACACCACCACCACCAATAACAACACCTACAACACCACCACCACCAATAACAACATATACCTACAACACCACCACCACCAATAACAACACCTACAACACCACCACCACCAATAACAACAACACCTACAACAGCACCACCACCAATAACAACAACACCTACAACACCACCACCACCAATAACAACACCTACAACACCACCACCACCAATAACAACACCTACAACACCACCACCACCAATAACAACACCTACAACACCACCACCACCAATAACAACAATACCTACAACACCACCACCACCAATAACAACACCTACAACACCACCACCACCAATAACAACACCAACAATACCACCACCGCCAGTAAGAACGCATACAACACCACCACCACCAATAACAACACCAACAATACCACCACTGCCAATAACACCACCACCACCACCACCACCACCACCAATAACAACAACACCACCACCACCACCACCAATAACAACACCAACAACACCACCACCACCAATAACAACACCTACAACACCACCACCACCAATAACAACAATACCTACAACACCACCACCACCAATAACAACACCTACAACACCACCACCACCAATAACAACACCTACAACACCAACCACCAATAACAACACCACAACAACACCACCACCATAACAACACCTACAACACCACCACCACCAATAACAACACCTACAACACTACATCAATAACAATACCTACAACACCACCACCACCAATAACAACAATACCTACAACACCACCACCACCAATAACACCTACAACACCACCACCACCAATAACAACAACACCTACAACACCACCACCACCAATAACAACAACACCTACAACAACACCACCACCAAATAACAACAACACCTACAACACCACCACCACCAATACAACAACACCAACACCTACAACACCACCAACAACAACAACACCTACAACAACAATACCTACAACACCATCAACAACACTAATAACAACAACACCTACAACACCACCACCACCAATAACAACACCTACAACAACACCACCACCAATAACAACAACACTACAACACCACCACCACCAATAACAACACCTACAACACCACCACCACCAATAACAACGCCTATAACTACAACAACAACATCTACAAAACCACCACCACCGATAACAACACCTACAACACCACCACCACCAATAACAACAACACCAACACCTACAACACAACCAACAACAACAACACCTACAACAACAATACCTACAACACCATCAACAACACTAATAACAACAACACCTACAACACCACCACCACCAATAACAACGCCTACAACTACAACAACAACAGCACCTACAACAACAACAACAACAGCAACAACGACAAAGACGAGCACGGCAAACGTCAACCACCCTTAATAGGACCGAGACTCGCCCTGGCCGTTAAAATGGCGGACCAACGCAGGTAAACGGGGGTGATATTTAAGAAGAAGAAGAAGAAGAAAAGGAAGACGAAGACGAAGAAGAAGGAAACGAAGACGAAGAAGAAGAAAAAAAACGAAAAAAAAAAAAAAACGGAAAGGGGAATTTTTTTCGACGGTTCGCGACAGGACGACGAAAGAAGGGGGCGGGGAGAAGGGGAAGGGAAGGGGGGGGGGGGGGACCGGCCGCCATTTTTCCCCCATTTGAAATATCGTCCAAGTTTAATTCGTTTCCCGTGTATCGCTTCGCTATGTAGATTCTGCCGCCAACTTTTCAGCCCGAAGTGATCCGGGAAAGTCCTCGGGGCGCCGGCAGGTGGAGGAGGAGGAGGGAGGAGGAGGAGGGAGGAGGAGGGCGGGGGGAGGAGGGAGGAGGAGGAGGAGGAGGAGGAGGAGGAGGAGGAGGAGGAGGAGGAGGAGGAGGAGGCGGAGGAGGAGGAGGAGGGTGGAGGAGGTAGAGGAGGAGGGGGCGGGAGGAGGGTGGAGTAAGGAGGAGGAGGGAGGGTGGAGTAAGGAGGGAGGAGGAAGGAGAGGGAGTAAGGAGGAGGTGGGAGGAAGGAGGGGAGTAAGGAGGAGGAGGAGGGGGGGAGGAGGGTGGAGTAAGGAGGAGGAGGGAGGGTGGAGTAAGGAGGGAGGAGGAAGGAGAGGGAGTAAGGAGGAGGTGGGAGGAAGGAGGGAGTAAGGAGGAGGAGGAGGGAGGAGGAGGGGGCGGGGAGGAGGGTGGAGTAAGGAGGAGGAGGGAGGAGGATGGGGCGGGGAGGAGGGTGGAGTAAGGAGGGAGGGAGTAGGAGGGAGGGAGGAGGTGGGGGAGTAGGAGGAGGAGGAGGAGGAGGAGGAGGGGCAGGGAGTAAGGAGGAGGAAGGAGGGTGGAGTAGGAGGGGAGGAGGAGGGTGGAGTAAGGAGGAGGTGGGGGTAGGAGGAAGAGGAGGAGGAGAGAAGAGGGGCGAAAGAAGGAGGTGGAAAAGGAATAGGGTGGTGGAGGATAAACGGCGGCAGGGGAAAGGGAGGAGGAGAGAAGGGGAAGGAATCTGGAGGAAGGCGGAGGAAAGGGAGGAGGGCGCGGGCAGTGAAGGAAGGAGGAGGGAGAGAAGAGGGAGCAGGGAGAGCACGTGGTGGTGGGGCTACGGATGGAGGATGAAGAAAGAAGGAGAAAGAGGAGGAAAAGAAGGAACAGGAGGCAAATAAGCATAGGTCAGGGTATCGGAAGAAGCGAGGGTAAAGAGGACAGAGAAAGAGAGAAAGGGGAAGGGAGGAGATTAGAAGGAGTGAGGAAGCGGAGGTGCGAGCGGAGGGCAGTTGGGGAGGAGAGGAAGGGGAATGGAAGAGGAAGGGGAAGGGGAGGAAGGGGAAGGGAAGACGAAGGGGAAGAAGAGGAAGACGAAGAAGAAGAAGATGGAGATGAAGACGAAGAAGAAGATAGAGAAGAAGACGAATATGAAGAAGATGGAGAAGAAGACGAAGAAGAAGATGGAGAACAAGACGAAGAAGAAGAAGAAGGAAAAGAAGAGAAGAGGGAGCAGAAGGAGTAGGAGACTGAAAGACGAATAAAAAAGAATTACACTAGAATTATAATAAAAAAGGAAGGGGGCGAGACTCGAAAATAATACATTCCCACGAAAAAAGGAGGGGGAGACAAACACCAAAACAACCCCCCACCAAAAAAAAAAAAAAAAACTAGAAAACATTGAAAAAAGAAGAAAAATAAAAACAGAAAACAAAATACTACCCCTCAAGAAAAAAGAAACAGTAAACATTGAAAATAAAACACAGAAAACAAAATACCCCCCACCTCAAAAAAACAGAAAACATTGAAAAAAGAAGCAAAATAAAAAACAGAAAACAAAATACCCCCAAAAGAAAATGAAAATATTGAAAAAAACAACCCTCCCCCCATTCCCCAAAAAATAAAACATTGCAAACAACAACAAAAACAATAACACAAAAAACAAAGACATTGAAAAAAGAAGAAAAATAAAAATAGACCCCCCCAAAATGAAAAATACCCCCCCAAAAAAAAAAATTATATATATATATATATATATATATATATATATATATATATATATAAAACATTGAAAAAATAACACAAAAACAACAACAACAAAAAACCATAACCTCCCACCGAAGGGCCGGTCCTCAGAGGGGATTAGAGCCGCGAGATTGGCCAGTGACATCCGGGGAGCGACGACCCTGGCGGACCGCGAGAGGACGGCGGGGAGCCACTTTAGGGTGATGGCCGGGACGGGGGTGGGGGTGGGGGCGGGGGCAGGGGGCGGGGGCAGGGAGCCTCAGAGGGCGTGAGAGAGGTGATTGGGGAGGGGGATTGGGGGTAGATTTGGGGGGATTGAGGGAGATTGAGGGAGAAAATTGAGGGAGATTGAGGGAGAAAATTGAGAGAGATTGGGGAGTAGATTGAGGGAGATTGGGGAAGCCTGAGGAGATTGGGAAGGAGATTTTGGGAGATTGGGGGAATATTGATGGAGATTGAGGGAAAGCTTGATGAGATCGGGGAGTAAATGAGGGAAGATTGGGGATGAGACTTTGGGAGATTGAGGAAAAATTGAGGGAGATTAGAGAATGATTGGGGAGGAGATTCCGGGAAATTGGGGGGGGAATATTGTTGAGAAAATTGAGGGAGACTGAGGAAAGATTAAGGGAGATTGGGGGGCATTTTAGGGAGCCCACACTGATAACCTGCAACTACGAGGACAGCTTTTTAAGACCGCGACCTATTAAGGGGCAAGGCAAGCTATCCGAAGGCATGAGATATGAGGAGTCTTGGATCGGTGACAAAATATCGAATAATAGGCAATAAGGTTTAAAGTCGTGTGCCCGCGTGCTGGCATGAAGGCGGGGAGGATAAATAGTGAGAGAGAGAGAGAGAGAGAGAGAGAGAGAGAGAGAGAGAGAGAGAGAGAGAGAGAGAGAGAGAGAGAGAGAGAGAGAGAGAGAGAGAGAAAGAGAGAGAAAGAGAGAGAGAAAGAGAGAGAGAAGAGAGAGAAGAGAGAGAGAGAGAGAGAGAGAGAGAGAGAGAGAGAGAGAGAGAGAGAGAGAGAGAGAGAGAGAGAGAGAGAGAGAGAGAGAGAGAGAGAGAGGGTGAGAGTAAGAGAAAGGGGGAGAGAGAGATTTAGGTAGGTAGGTAGATAGATAGATAGACAGAAAGATTGGGAGGAAGGGAGGGAAGGGAGGGAAGGGAGGGAGGGAGGGAGATAGATAAACAGAGATTAGGAGGGAAGGGAGGCAGGGAAGGAGGGAGATAGATAAACAGATAGGGAAAGAGTGTATGTGGAGGAGGGAGGGAGATAGATAGATAGACAGAGATTGGGAGGGAAGGAAGGGAGATAGATAGACAGACAGGCAGAGAGCCAGATAAACAGACAAACATACAAACAGACAGACAAGCAGACAGACAGGCAGAGCTAGAGAAGCACATACCTAAAGGCAGGGAGAAAGAGAGAGTGAGAAAGGGAGACAAGGCGGGCTCATTCGCAAGCCAGGCCAAGTTAGAGGTTTTAGAGAAATCCAATTACCCGGAGAGTTGTAGGCGACGAAGCCCTCCGGCCCGAAACGGTTCTCAGGTTATGCTATCACAAGTGCCAAGGCTATAATACAGATAGCACGCTAAACTGTTCCCTTGGCCCCGCGGGCTCCCCTCTCCTCCCCTCCTCTCCCCTCTTCTCCCCTCCCCTCTCGACTTCCCCCTCCTCCTCCTGCGCTCCTCTGCCCCTCTCTCTCCCCTCTCCCCTCTCCTCTCCTCTCCTCTCTCCTCCCCCCCTTCCGATCTCCCCCGACCTGCGCTCCTTGCCCTCTCCGCTCCTCCTCCTGTTCCCTTCTTTCTAATTCCGTTTCCCATCTTCTCCTACTCCTGCTCTTCCTATCCTTCCTCCTTCTCTCTCTTATTCTCATTCTTCTCCTCCTCCTGTTCCCTTCTTCCTTTTTCGTTTCCCATCTTCTCCTACTCCTGATCTTCCTATCCTGCCTCCCTCTCATTCTCATTCTTCTCCCCAACCTCCTTAATCCTGCTCTTCTTATGCCTCCTCCTCGTCATTCCTTCCCCACTCCCTCCCTGTTCCTTCACCTTCTCCTTTTCCCTCTCCTCCTCCTCATTCCTTTCCCACTACTTCCCTGTTCCTTCACCTTCTCCTTCTCCTCCTCCCTCCCTCCTCATCCTCCTCTTCTTCCACTTCCTCCTTCCTCCTCTGCCCCTCTCATCCCTTCTCCTCCTTCGCTTCCTCCTACCCCTATTCTCCTTCTCCCTCTCCTCCTCCTTCTCCACTGTATCAAAGTATTTTGCAAGAGTGAAAGGCAGATAGGGTTACCGGCTTTTACCGACGGGGAGATGGAGAGAACGTGCCTGGATCCGGAAAAAAGGAAGAGGAGGATACGGAGGAGGAGAAAGAGGAAAATGAGGAGGAGAGGAAAATGAGGAGGAGAAAGAGGAATATGAGGAGGAGAAAGAGGATGATATGGAGGAGGAGAAAGAGGAATATGAGGAGGAGAAAGAGGATGATATGGAGGAGGAGAAAGAGGAATATGAGGAGGAGAGAGAGGAAAATGAGGAGGAGGAGAAAGAGGAGGATATGTAGGAAGAAGAGGAGGAGGAGGAGGAGAAAGAGGAGGATACGGAGGAGGAGGGAAAGAGGAGGATATGGAGGTGGAGGAGAAAGAGGAGGATACGGAGGACGAGGAGAAAGAGGAGGATACGGAGGAGGAGGATATGGAGGAAGAGGAGGATATGGAGGAGGAGGAGAAAGAGTAGGAGAGGATGGAGATGAAAATAATGATGATGAGGAGGAGAAGAGAGAGGATGGGGATGAAGATGAAGTTGATGATGAGAAGAATGAGAAAAATAGAGGAAAAGGACGAAGAAACAGGAGCAGCAAAAAAAAAAAAAGAGGCGACCAACAAAGACAAAGAGAGCGAAAATAATAAATACCTTTAAAATCAGACGAGAAAGAGAGCGCCAGGCAACGCAGGCGAGACGTAGATAATGACGATGAAAATTATTCCCCGAGAAAGATCTCACACGCAAAAAATATTCCTCATTGCTAAGACGATGTTCCCCTCTTCTACTACTTCGTCTTCTTGTTCTTGTTCTTGTTCTTCTCCTTCTTCTCCTTCTACTCCTTTCCGTCGTTCATTTCTTGATTTATTCCTCGTTTGCTTGCTTGTTTGCTTATTCTATCTCTTGCTCTCGCTGTCCCTTTCTCTCGCTCTCCCTTTCTCTCTTTCCCTCTCCCTCTCTCTCTCCCTCCTTCCCTCCCTCTCCCATTCCCCCCTCTCTCTCTCCCTCTCTTCTTAAAGAATACTCTTCTAGGAAACCATCTCCCTCCCTATCTTCCCAAGTCATCCCTTGCCTTGTAGCATCATCTTCATCTCCCTTTTTTCTCTCCTTCCACCTGTTCGGTTCTCCTTAACTTCCTTTCCCTTCCTCCCCTCACTTTCTCCTCTTCTCTTTGCTTTCCTCTCCTCTCCTCACTTTCTCCTCTTCTCTTTGCTTTCCTCTCCTCTCCTCACTTTCTCTTCTTCTCTTTGTTTTCCTCTCCTCTCCTCACTTTCTCCTCTTCTCTTTGCTTTCCTCTCCTCTCCTCACTTTCTCCTCTTCTCTTTGCTTTCCTCTCCTCTCTGTTCTTTCTCCTATTCCCTTCACCTTCACCCCCTCCACTAAGATACCCCCCTCCCTTCTTTCCCTCTCCTTCCCTAAACCACTCCCCCTCCCCTCTCCCTAAGCCACCCCACCCCCTCCCTTCTTCCCCTCTCCCTCCCTTAGACCAGCACCTCCACCCCTCCCCTAAGCCACCTCCACACCCCCTCCCCTTCCTCCCCTCTCCCTAAGCCACCCTCACCCCCTCCCTTCTCCCCAGTCCCCTTTCCCTAAGTCTAAGCCACTCCCACCCCCTCCCTTCTCCCCGTCTCTCTATGCCACCCCCACCCCACTCCCTTCTCCCGCTCCCTTAGGCACCCCCTCCCCCTAAGCCCAAGCCAGTGCCAAAGCCAAGATGATCAACAATCGCCTTACGAGAGATATGTGTGCCATTTTCAGCAGCTGTATGCGAGTGCCACGGCGCAAATATTGGTCCGCGGGATTGTGGCACGCAACAGGTGGCACTCTATACAGATGGGGAGGGGAAGGGAGGGGAGGGAGGGGGAGAGAAGGGATAGAGAAAAGGAAGAAGGGAGGGATGAAGAAAAGGAGGAGGGGAGGGAAGTGGAGGGATAGAAGGAGGGAGGGAAGAATGGAAGGGATGGAGAAAAGGAGGAGGGGAAGGATGGAGGGATGGAAGGAAGGGAAGAAAGCGAGGAAGGAAGGAGAGAAGGGGAGGAGAAAAGAAAGTGGGGGAAGGGAAGGAGGGGAGGGGAGGGAAGGGAAGGGAAGAGAAGGGAAGGAAGGGCGGATGGAGCGAAGGATCGAAAGATAAGAGAACTAGAGAAGAGGTAAAGAATAGAGAAAATAAGGAAAAAAATATCCTTTACCAATAAATGCCTTAAAGCATAAACTAAGACATACAATTCCTCGCCAAAAACAACAAAGAAGAACACATGTGATCGCATAAAAAAAATGGAAAAAAAAGTTAACCCCCAAATAATAATAAAAATCAACCACCAGGCCATTTCAAGACGGAATTTCCTCTCTCTCAGCACGAGTGTGTACACAGGCCGGCGTGCGTGTGCAAATAAACCACCTCTACGCATGTCCGTGTGTGCGTGTAAGCATCAGTTTCATTTCCTTGTTCCGTCTCTTCCTCTCCATCTCATTATCTGCTCGCTCGCTACCTCCCTCCCTCACTCCCTCCCTCCCTCATCTCCTTTCTTTCTTTTCCTCTCCTCTCCTTCCTTTCATTTCCTCCCCTCCTTCCATCCTTCTCTCCCTCCCCTTCCCCTCTCCTCTCCTCCCAAACTTCCTTCTTTCCCTCCCTCCTTTTCTACTTTTCTTCTTCCCTCCCTCCTTCTCCTCTCCTCCCAACCTTCCTTCGTACTCTCCCTCCCTCCTCTCCTCCCCTCTCCTCTCCCCCTCCCTCCCTCTCTCCCTTTTCTCCTTCCCTCCCTCCCTCCTTCCTCCCTCTCCCCTCCCTCCCTCCCCCACCTTCCTTCCTTCTCTCTCTCCTCCCCACCCTCCTCTCCTCCCCTCCCTCTACCCTCCCACCCTCTCTCCTCCTTCCTTCCCTCCCTCCCTCCCTCCCTCCCTCCTTTCCTCATTCCCTCCACACGCACCAGGGAGGGAACGGAGGGCGGAGAGGTAAAATGCAGTCCCCGGCATCTCACTGCGCGCATTATTTTGTCGACGACACAAAAACCGTGACAAAGGAATTCAAATTAATTAAGGAGAGAGAGAGAGAGAGAGAGAGAGAGAGAGAGAGAGAGAGAGAGAGAGAGAGAGAGAGAGAGAGAGAGAGAGAGAGAGAGAGAGAGAGAGAGGGAGGGAGAGAGAGAGATGAGAAAAAGAGAGAGAGATAGAGAAAGAAAGAATGAGAAAGAGAGATAAACAGACAGAGAGACAGAAAGAAAAAATGAAAGAAAGAGAGCAAATAACCACCAACTACCACAAATAACTTTTCAGCACCAAGCAAACCGGCAACTTTACCTAACCACAGTGAAAACCAACAATATAATTTTCGATGCGAGAGAGTATCTTGCGAGCTAACGACAGTGAAATGTGGCAAACCGTGACCGTAGACTTTAGCCGAATACACTCTCGACTTGATACTCCACTAACCTAATTATCATTCGCTTTTCTCTCTGTCTGTCTGTTTCTCTGTCTCTGTCTCTGTCTCTCTCACTCTCTCTCACTCTCACTCTCACTCTCTCTCACTCTCACTCTCTCTCTCTCTCACTCTCACTCTCACTCTCTCTCTCTCCTTC
>NC_091582.1:21057143-21069643 GCF_042767895.1 Penaeus vannamei | reverse complement strand
AGAGAGAGAGAGAGAGAGAGAGAGAGAGAGAGAGAGAGAGAGAGAGAGAGAGAGAGAGAGAGATGGGTAATTAGACAGATACTGAGAAACGAACAATGAGTGAGAGAGAGAAAAAAAACATTAATCAGAGAAAAGTGATCAAAGCACTCGCTAATAAAGCACTCCCCTCACCCCCCCCAAAAAAAAAAAAAAAGATAAAAAGAAACAAAAGAATAAGAAAAAAAGAACGAAAGAAAGACAGAAAGAAAAAGACCAAGAGAGAAAGAGAGAGAGAGAGAAAGAAAAAAAATGGACAATAACAATAACTCCCACTCAATGAGTCCCCGCTACAGCAATGCCTTTTTAATCATTCCTTTTTCTCCCTTTTTCTCCCCCAGAGATTTTTCCCCTCACTTTCTGCCCCCGCCCCCCTCCCCCTCCCCTCCCCTTTTCCCCTCACTTCCCTCCCTCTCCCCCTCCTCCCTCCCCTTTTCCCCGAGATTTTTTTCCCTCCCTCTCCCCCTCCTCCCTCCCTCTCCACCCTCCCCTTTTTCCCCTCCCCCTCCCCCCTCCCCCTCCCCTTTTTCCCCTTAGTCTGATTCTCTCCTATTGTAGAACCTGGCGGGCTTTCAAGAGGCATTTCATTAACAAAGGCTACAGACTCGACCTGGGAAGCGGGGTGGAGGAGGAGGAGGGAGGAGGAGGAGGAGGAGGGAGGAGGGGAGGGAGGAGGGAGGAGGAGGAGGAGGGAGGAGGGAGGGCAGAAGAAAGGAGGAGGAGGAGGAGGAGGGAGGAGGAGGAGGGGAGGAGGGAGGAGAAGGAGGAAATATGGAAGGAGGAGGAGGAGGAAAGAGGAGGAGGAACTATGGGAGGGAGGAAGGGAGAAGAGGAGGAGGAGGAGGGGGGAGGAAGGAGAAGAGGAGGAGGAGGGGAGAAGAGAGGGGAGGAGGAGGGGAGAGAAGGAGGAGGAGGGGGAGAGAAGGAGGGAAGGAGGGGGAGAGAGGAGGAGGGAGGAGGAGGAGGAGGAGGAGGAGGAGGAGGAGGAACTAAGAGAGGGGGAGGAAGGAGGAGGAGAGGCAGAGGATGGAAGAGGGAAAAAAGGGAGAGGAAGGCGGGAGGAGGAAGAAAGAGAGACGGAGAGGAGGGAGAAAGGAGAGGAAAAGATGCAAGAGAAAAATGAGAAAAGAAAATCACAATTATTTCTCGATCCTTCTCATTCTTATGATTCTTTACATTATCACCATCAACACCATCATTACTGTCATCCTCTCTATTACGGCATTATCATTTATTCTCTCGCTCTCGCTCTCCGGAGAAGGAGTAAGGAAAAGTAAATAAAAAAGTAAAAAAAAAGTTGTTTATATTGATACAGATCACGCAGACGTATTTGTGTTAACACGGGGAGAGAGGGAGAGAGGGAGAGAGGGAGAGAGGGAGAGGGGGAGAGAGGGAGAGGGGGAGAGAGGGAGAGGGAGAGGGAGAGGGAGAGGGAGAGAGAGAGAGAGAGAGAGAGATTTATCAAAAAATGAATAGATAAGTGAACAAGGAAGAGAATGTTAAGGAACGCAATTACACTCTATCTAAACGTAGCGTAAGATTTCCATAATCCAGCTGCACTTATCTTTCCTTTCACTTCTCTACGCATTTGCGTTTGTGCCTCTGTTTATTTATCTATTTATTTATCTATTTTATTTATTTATTATTATTATCTTTTTTTATTGTTTACCTTTTCTTGCAAATTTTGGGTTCGAAATTTTTTCTTCGCACAAACGTTTGTCCGCGATAAAAAAAAAAAAAAAAAAAAAAATGCTCGTTTGTGTATTTTGATGGTACGTTCTCTTTCACACTTTCTTTTTTTGTACCAACGTGTGTTTGTGTGTTTACGGCGTTCACGCGGGTACGAACAGTTCTGCCGTTCCCTCTCCTCGAACTCCTGCAAACCTGCTATTATACCATTAATTAGCGGTCCCTTTCCCTGCTCTCTTGTTCAAGAGTGCTTCCCCCCCCCCCCACCTCTCCTTCTCGCTCTCTCTTTCTCTCTCTTTCCCTTCTCTCTCTCTCTCTCTCTCTCTCTCTCTCTCTCTCTCTCTCTCTCTCTCTCTCTCTCTCTCTTTCTCTCTTACTCTCTCTCTCTCTCTCTCTCTCTCCCTCTCTCATTTCCCCCTTCTCTCCATTTCCCCCCCTTCTCTCATTTCCCCCCTTCTCTCTCTCTCTCTCTCTCTCTCTCTCTCTCTCTCTCTCTCTCTCTCTCTCTCTCTCTCCCCCTCTCCTCCTCCTCCTCCTTTCCCCCCTCCTCCTCTCCCCCTCCCTTTCAACACACATAAACTCGGCACTGAAGGCGGCGTACAAAGTAACTTCAACGCGGAGCCGCCCATGTGTAAGTTCACGCAAACACACTTACACCCTGATACAAATACACACACACACACACACATGCAAGCGCAGTCACTTTCTGCTTCTTAATCTCCTCCTTCCTCCCTTCCTACCACCAACCCACCCACCCACCCACCCTCTCCCTCCCCCTTCCCTCAAGTTCCTCCCTACACACCCCACCCACCCTCTCCCTCCCCCTTCCCTCTCCCTTCCTCTCCCACCCACCCTCTCTCCCACCCCCTCTCCCCCTCCCCTCTCCCACCCACCCTCTCCACCCACCCTCCACCTCCCCCTCCCCCACCCTCCCTCTCCCCACCCACCCACCCACTTCCCTCTCCCCTCCCCATCCTCCCTCCCCACCCCTCCCCACCCTCACCCCTCCATTCCGGTGATTCATTACGTATTAGTTATACTGGATTTAATGTTATAATTAAATTAAGCGCCGAAGTCATGTTCCTCCAGATAAACGGATTTACACACACACACGCGCGCGCGAGGAGGGGAAAAAACAGGGGTGGGGAGTGGGGGGTGGGGTGGGGTGGTGTCTCGCGAGCCGTTTATCTCGAGCAGGAGGAGCTAACATGCCTCCGCTGGTGTTCTGGAGTAGGAGTGAGGAGTGGGGAGTGGGAGTGAGGTTGGGGAGAAGGGGGGGAAGTGGGGCTACAATGGGGAGTGAGTGGGGGTTGGGGAGGAGGGGTGTTGTGGGAGTGGAAGTGGGGGTTGTGGAGGTGGATGGGGGTGAGGGTTGGGAAGGAGGGTGTGGGTGGGAGTGGGAGTAGAGGTAAGGTGGTATGGGTAGGTGGGCGGCTAGGTGCATAGATAGAATGATGGAAGATAGATAGATAGACAGATAGGTAGGTAGATATACTGATAGACAGACAGATATGAAGGCAAATAGACAGATAGATAGGTAAGTAAGTACACAGCCAGAAAGATAGACAGATAGATCGACAGATACCTCTTAAGTGTGGGAGAATGTATATACACGCCTATCCCTATGAACTGGGCGTTTCAACGAACACCTACACATGTATTTTCCCTCTACTCTCGCACGCCCACGACCGCCCACCCACACGCAAAACCATCTCGCCCCGCCCTCAACCACGCCCAGAGCAATTTCAGACAAAGCACATCAAAAGGCCCAATTTGCCGAGTTAGATCGCAGTGACGCGAATATCCATAGACTAAAAATAGAAAAATAATTCAATAAAATAAAATTACACAATGACAATGATGATGATGATATTGATATGATGATGATTATGACAATGATAATAATTACATAATGATTATGATAATGATAATAATAAAAATATAATAATAATAATAATAATAATAATAATAATAATAATAATAATAATAATGATAATAATAATAAATAGTAATAATAAGGCGACGCTATTTTAGGAGGACAAAAGCCGATTCGTGGGAAGGGAAAACGTGGGAGAGGGAGGAGGAGAGGGAGAGGGAGAGGGGAGGGGGAGGGGGAGGGGGACGAGTGACCGCCGCCTCCCGCCTTCTAATCGTATTAAGAGGCGCGGGCGGTTGAGCGTGGGCGTCCCATGCTCGTGGGTCGACGGTCTCTCGGTCTCACACTTGCTCCCTTACGCTTTCTCACTCTGTCTCACTACTAGATACACTCTCTTTCTCATTCTCAGTCACCTTTCTCACTCTCACTCTCGCACTCTCTCTCTCTCTCTCTCTCTCTCTCTCTCTCTCTCTCTCTCTCTCTCTCTCTCTCTCTCTCTCTCTCTCTCTCTCTCTCTCTCTCTCTCTCTCACTTTCATGTTCACTCTCACTGTGTGCGTGTGGGTGTATGTGCGTGCGTGAGTGTACGTACTTGTATATAAACAACCAAATATACAAATTTGCCCGTGCGTATCCGTATGTGTGGCCGTGTTCAATAAAATTTACGCATACCTGTACGTACGGCAGAATAGAAGTACGGCAACCCCGACGTACCTGTAAAGAAAGAGAAAGTCTGATTAATTAACATGAAAAACAAAACAAAACAAAGCAGAACAAAAAACAGCTACATCATAATGTGCATTTATGCGTTATCGTGTTATTGTTGTTTTTATGTGTGGATTTGCTGGCGCGTAAGCGTGTGTATGTACCAACACGTGTACAGTTATATACATTGTGTGGGTGTGTATGTAGGTGTCCAGTCAAGGTCTATATAAGTACTTATATAGAACTTGTGTGTGTGTGCGTGTGTGCGTGCGTGTGTGCGTGCGTGTGTGCGTGCGTGTGTGCGTGCGTGTGTGCGTGTGTGTGTGCGTGTGTGTGTGTGTGTGTGTGTGTGTGTGTGTGTGTGTGTGTGTGTGTGTGTGTGTGTGTGTGTGTGTGTGTGTGTGTGTGTGCGTGTGCGTGTGCGTATGTGCGTGCGTGTGTGTCTGTGTCTGCGTGTGCATGCGTGCATGCGTGCGTGCGTGTGTGCGCGCGTGCATGTGTGCGTGCATCCCCGCATGATATATATATATATATATACAAAAATCCCCCCCAAGTACACGAGTGTATACCCGCACATGTGTACGTGAACGAAAACCCCCACGTGCGCTTAGCGTTCGGTGCGGCCGGCTCATCGACGCCCACTAATGAGCCGCCCACACAAAAGGCCCGCCCGCGAGACCGACAGGTGGATTGGGCGGCGCAGGGGATCCGGCAGCGGCCATCCGGGGGGGGGGGAGCTCCCGTGTAAGCCTACTTGATTCACTTAGGCTTAGGCTCGTCATCCTCCTGCCCCTTCTGTCCCGTTATCCCTCTGTCCCTATCCTCTGTCATTTTCCGTCTCTCCCTTCCCCTCTGCCTCTCCCATTGGCTCAATCCCTTCCCTCTTTCCCCACCCATATCCCTCCTATCAATCTCTCTCATCTCTCCTTCCCTCTATCCCTCTCATCTCTCCTTCCCTCTATTACTCCCCTCTCCCTTCACTCTATCCTTCCCTTCTGCCTATCCTCCATCCCTCCCCCTCTCCCTCCCCTCTATCCCTCACCCTCTCCCTTCCCTTTACCCCTCCCTCTCTCCCTTCCCTCTATCCCTCCCCCTGCCTTCCCTTCATCCCTCCCCCTCTCCCTTCCCACTATCCCTCCCCTCTTCCTTCACTCTAACCCTCCCCTCTTCCTTCACTCTAACCCTCCCCTCTTCCTTCCCTCTAACCCTCCCCTCTATCCCTCACCCTCTCCATTCACTCTATCCCTCCCTCCCCTCTCCCTTCCCTCTATCCCTCTCCCTTCCCTCTCTCCCTCCCTCCCTTCCCTCTACTCCCCCTCTCCCTTCCCTCTCTCCCTCCCCCTCCCTTCCCTCTACTCCCCCTCTCCCTTCCCTCTATCCCTCACCCTCCCCACTCCCTCCCTTCCCTCTACCCCTCCCCTCTCCCTTCCCTCCATCCCTCGCCTCTACCCCTCCTCCCTCCCTCCCCCTCCTTCCCTCCCCACTCCCTCCCCTCACTCTACCCCTCTCCCTCTCCCTCCCCTCCATCCCTCCCCTCTAATCATCCGCCCCACTTGGCTGCATAGGGCGTTTTAATCTGCCGCGGTTGCACTGGAAGTTTACCGTGTTAAGTGTCATCGCGTGTGCATGCAGAGAAATGACCTTTACTGCTTACTAGGAAAGTGAAGACAATGATGCTTCGTTTTGTGTCTATATCTCCTTTAATTTATCATAGCAGTTTAAGAGAGAAACATTGCTTCTACTGTACTTATCAGAAATTTGTGATAGTCGCTAAGGAACTTCTAAAAAACAGGGCAAAATAGTAACACTAATGGCAATAGTAGTAGTAGTAATAGTAGTAATAGTAATAGTAATAGTAATAGTAGTAGTAGAAGTAGTATAGTAAAATCAGCAACAATTAAAACTTGTTTGGTAAGTATCACTTTTCGAGTTATTGATCAGAGAGAGAGAGAGAGAGAGAGAGAGAGAGAGAGAGAGAGAGAGAGAGAGAGAGAGAGAGAGAGAGAGAGAGAGAGAGAGAGAGAGAGAGAGAGAAAACGAACGAACGAGAGAGAACGAGAGAGAACGAGAGAGAACGAGAGAGAACGAGAGAGAAAGAGAAAAAGAGAGAGAGAAAGAGAGAAAGAAATATCGCACATGAATCAATCAGGCTGAAAAAGTGATTTAGAATTGGGACAAACGAAAATGTTTTTGTTAGTCAGAACGAACAAACACGCGCGACAAAAATCCAAGAAAGTTGACAAGTGCACACGTAAGGAACATGTACAAAAATACACATACGGCAAGTCACATTAACAAGAAAACAATTTTTGTCTGAACATTTTGCTTTGAATTTTGCTTCATTGTCTACGAAGTAATCAGTTCTGTCTCTCTCCCTCTCCTCCTTTCGCTCTCTCGCTCTCTCTATCTCTCTTTCTGCTTCTCTAACAGATTTTCCTCCTCTCTTCCTTCTTTTCTCCATCACTTCTCTTACCCATCCACCTTTCTTTCTTCCACTTCCCTCTCTCTTCCCTCTGCTTTCCCCCTTTTCACCCACCCCAGATCACCCCCCCCCCCCCACACACACAACACCCACACCTTACACCCCTCCAACACGTACACACAACCCATTCTTCCCTCCTCCCTCCCTCCCTCCCCATCCCCCTCCCTCCCATCCCCCCTCCTCTCCCTCCCCTCCCTCCCTCCCTCCTCTCCCCCCCCCCTCCTGACACCCTCTCGTCTGCATGACCGCGATACCCGTTTCGGACTTTGTGGTATTTCATGATATTACATCGGTGTTGACAGGCGGATCCGCGACCCCTTCGGAGGCCACCGAGGCGCCGACGGGGAGAGACCCTCGCATAATAAGGGAAAATAATGAATGTTGTTAAAGGAGCGGGAAGGGGGAGGGAGAGAGAGAGAGAGAAAGGAAGGAAGGGAAGAGAGGAAGGGAAGAGTGGATGGGGAGGGGAGAGGAGAGGAGGGGAGGGGAGAGGAGGGGAGGGGAGGACAGGGGGAGGAGTGAGAGAAAGAAAGGAAGGGAAGAGAGGGAGGGCAGGAGGAGAGAGAAAGAAAGGAAGGAAAGAGAGGAGATTACGGGGTGGAGGTGGGGAGGAAGGAAGGGAAGGAAAGGAAGAGAAGGGATGGGGGAAGGAAGGAAGAGAAGGGAGTGGTAGAGAGAGGGGAGGGAAGGGAGGGGAAGGATAAGGGAGTGGTAGGAGAGAGAGGGAAAGGAGGGGAGGGGGAAGGGAGGAGGGTAAGGTAAGTCAGGGTAGTTTACGGTCGGATAGAGCAAAGAGAGAGAGAAATAAACCAATGAGAAGAGAAGACAGACATACAAAAAGAAATACACACACAAAAAAAACAAAAAAACAAAATCAGACAAGACAAACAGAAATACCTCCCCCAACACAACGTCCACCAGAACCCCCCTTATCTCCCCTCCCTCCCCACCCAAACGCCCACCCCACCCTCCCCCACCTCACCCCTCCCCACCCCCACCCAAACCCCCTCCCCTCCTCCCCACCCCTACCCCCAGACCCACCCCACCCCCACTCACCCCCACCCCAGCCCTCGGAGCCAGAAAGGCGAGGGGAGAGAGGACGCGAACCTCCAACCCGACTGCGATTTCCGATAAGGCCGACGTAATAATTATTATTGCAATTAACCCCACTGGAGTATGAAGCCGGAATTAATGCGATTGTTGCGAGACGGAATAATACAAGCGGCGACGCGTCTCCTCCGATGGCTCTTTAACTTCTTATCGTATAGAGGGTGGGAGGGAGGGGGAGGGAGGCAAGGGGGGGGGGGGGGCAAGGGGGGAAGGGGAGGAGGGAAGGTGGGAGGACAAGGGCGGAGGGGAGGAGAGGGGGAAGGGAGGGGACAAGGACGAAAGGGGGGAAGGGGAGGGAGGGAGGAGGGAGGGGGCAAGTACGAGGAGGAGGGGGCAAGTACGAAAGGGAGGTGGGCAGGGAGGGGTAAGGGAGGGAGAGATGAGTGGGAGGAGACGGAGGAGAGAGAGGGAAGGAGGGGTAAAGGGAGGGGCAGGAGAGGGAGAGTGAGTGGGAGGGGGAAAGGAGGGAGGGGAGGGGGAGGAGGAAAGGGAGCAAGGAAGAGAAGGGAAAAGGAGGAAATGGAGGGAGGGAAAGAGAAGGGTGAGAAAGGGAAGGAAGAAAAATGGAGAGTAAGGAAAGAAAGAAGGAAAGAAGGAGGAAAAAGAACAGAAAAGTCCTAGTTTGAAGAAGAAAAAAGGAGAAAAACGAAAAAGAAAAAAGAAACAAAAGAAAAAGAAAAAAGAAAAGGAAGAAAATAAGAGAAAACGAAAAGAAAAAAAGAAAGAAAAAAAAGAAAAAGAAAAGAAAAAGAAAAAGAAAAAAAAGAAAAAAAGAAAAAGAAAAAAGAAGAAGAAAAAGAAAAAGAACAGAAAAGTCCTAGTTTGAAGAAGAAAAAAAAAAGGAGAAAACGAAAAAGAAAAAAGAAACAAAAAGAAAAGAAAAAGAAAAAGGAAAAAAGAAAATAAGAGAAAAACGAAAAAGAAAAAAAAGAAAAAGAAAAAAAAGAAAAAGAAAAAGAAAAAGAAAAAGAAAAAAGAAAGAAAGAAAGAAAAAAAAAAAACACCGGAACACCCCCCCGCCATCACCCCCCGGGCGCAGGCAGGCAGCAGCGGGCGCGACGAAACGTGAGGGCGTGAAGGCGGCCTGGCATACCGCGCCCATCCGAGTGTCCAGCTGTTTGTCTCCGCCATTCCTTTCCGGCAAGACTCGAGGCGCCGCTCTTCTGCCTCCTTTCTCTTCGTCTCTTTCTCTCTCTCTATCGCTCTTTTTCTTTTCATTTGTGTCTCATCATCTTTATCATCATTATTATTACTATTGCTATTATTATTATTATTATTATTATTATTATTATTATTATTATTATTATTATTATTATTATCATAAGTACTATTTGTAGTAGTAGTAGTAGTAGTATCATAATAATAATAATAATTATTATTATTACTATTATTATCATAATTACTACTATTATTATTATTCTCATAATTATTATCATTATCATCATCATCATTATTATTATTGCTACTATTATCATTATTATTATTATACTTTTTTTTCCTTCTCTTCTTTCCTCTGTTTTCATCTCTCTCTCGCTTTCCAACTCTCCAACCGCCTCTCTTTCTCTCTCTTCCTCTCCCCCTCTTCCCTTTTCTCTTTACTCTATGTATCTCGCTCTCGTTTTATCATTCTCTCTGTTATATTGCCCTTTTCCATCTCTCCCTCTCTTCTTTCCTCTCCTCTTCTCTTCTCCTCTCCTCCTATCCTCCTCTTCTTCCCCTCTTTCCTCTTCTACTCTTTTCTCTTCTCTCTCTCCCTCTCTCTCCTCCCCCCCTTAGTCTCTCGCCGCTTCTCTCTCTCCTCCACGTAAAATGATAACCATTTCTCTAGTTACACCCACCTGACGTACCAGTAATTAAATTTGTTATTTTCGCGCAGTCTAAAATTCGCGCCCGATAGCCGGCCTCGTATCTAAAGTGACAAAAGTCGTCGCAAAAACCCAGCTCGGGGACGCGAATTCGGAACTGCTGTCGTAATATCGTTATTATTTACGTCATTCGCAAACGCAGCGCATGGTATATAAACCTCTTTCTTCCCTTCTCGAGCTTTCAAAAAACGAAAAGAGATATAAAATATATTCTCGAAACACGTATTCGAAACTGCTGTCGTAATATCATTATTTACGTCATTCGCAAACACAGCCCATAGTATATAAAACTTTTTCTTCAATTCCCGAGCTTAAAAAAACGAAAAAAAGAAGATATTAAAAAAATAAAATAAAATATATTCTCGAAACATGCTCCAAACACGAATTCGGAACTGCTGTCGTAATATCGTTATTATTTACGTCATTCGCTCTGAACGCGGTGCATGGTATATAAACCTCTTTCTTCGCTTTCCGAGCTTTTCCAAAAACGAAAAAAAATATATATATATATAATAAAACAACGCAGCCCATAATACATAAACCTTTCTTCCCTTCCAGAGCTTTCCAAAAACGAACAAAAAAAAAATATATATATATAATAAAACATTCTCGAAACACGCTCGAAACACGAATTCGGAACTGCTGTCGTAATATCGTTATTATTTACGCCATTCGCAAACACAGCGCATGGTACATAAACCTCTTTCTTCCCTTTCCGAGCTTTTCCAAAAACGAAAAAAAAAAAAAAATATATATATATATATAATAAAACATTCTCGAAACACGAATTCGAAACTGCTGTCGTAATATCGTTATTATTTACGTCATTCGCTCTGATCGCAGCCCATAGTATATAAAACTTTTTCTTCCCTTCCCGGGCTTTTCCAAAAACGAAAAAAAAGGATGTAAAAAAAAATAAATAAAATACATTCTCGAAACACGAATTCGAAACTGTAGTCGTAATATCGTTAATTATTTACGTCATTCGCAAACACAGCCCATAGTATAGAAAACCTTTTCTTCCCTTCCAGAGCTTTCCAAAAACGAAAAAAGGAGATATAAAAAATAAAATAAAACATTCTCGAAACATGCTCGAAACACGAATTCGAAACTACTGTCGTAATATCGTTATTATTTACGCCATTCGCAAACACAGCGCATGGTATATAAACCTTTCTTCGCTTTCCGAGCTTTTCCAAAAACGAAAAAATATATAAAAAATATAATAAAACATTCTCGAAACACGAATTCGAAACTGTAGTCGTAATATCGTTATTATTTACGCCATTCGCAAACACAGCCCATAGTATATAAAACTTTTTCTTCCCTTCCAGAGCTTTTCCAAAAACGAAAAAAAGGATGTAAAAAAATAAAATAAAATATATTCTCGAAACACGAATTCGAAACTGCTGTCGTAATATCGTTATTATTTACGTCATTCGCTCTGATCGCAGCGCATGGTATATAAACCTCTTTCTTCCCTTCTCGAGCTTTCAAAAAACGAAAAAAGAAGATATTAAAAAAATAAAATATAACATTCTCGAAACACGAATTCGGAACTGCTGTCGTAATATCGTTATTATTTACGTCATTCGCTCTGAACGCAGTGCATGGTATATAAACCTTTCTTCGCTTTCCGAGCTTTTCCAAAAACGAAAAAAAAAAAAAAAAAAAAAAAAAAAAAAAAAACGAAAATTAAAAAATAATAAAAAAAATATATATATATATAATATATATATATTATATATATATATTATATATATATATAATAAAACAACGCAGCCCATAGTACATAAACCTTTCTTCCCTTCCAGAGCTTTCCAAAAACGAACAAAAAAATAATATATATATAATAAAACATTCTCGAAACATTCTCGAAACACGAATTCGAAACTGCTGTCGTAATATCGTTATTATTTACGCCATTCGCTCTGATCGCAGCCCATAGTATATAAAACTTTTCTTCCTTTCCAGAGCTTTCCAAAAACGAAAAAAGGAAATTAAAAAATAATAAAATTAAATAAACTCTCGAAACATGCTCGAAACACGAATTCGAAACTACTGTCGTAATATCGTTATTACTGACGTCATTCGCAAACGCAGCGCATGGTATATCAACCTTTCTTCCCCCCCGAGCTTTTAATTTTCCAAAAAACGAAAAAATAATAATAATAAAAAAAAAAATATTACAAGGCCAACAAATAACCTCCATGACAGATGAGTCTTCCAATATACATATTCAGACGCAGTTCCGAGTTCCAGCTGTCTAATTAAACGATAACGTCACAAAAAAAAAAAAAAAAAAAAAAAAACGAAATGAAAAAAAAACAACAAAAGAAAAAAAAAAAAAAACATTAACAGAGCATTTCAACATTTCGCTCGGCCGTGTGCTACCAACATTAATGCATTCGAGTTAGTACCAACATTGCCCGGTTCATAAACTTGTAATTTGTGCGGTCAAGTGTTGCCAACTTCCCCGCCGCGGTTTCCAGAATTTTCCTTCCGTCCCTTTCGCCAGTGTTACCAACTTTGCCTCACTCAACAGTCTTACCGAAGTACCAAATGATACCCACTCGCCAATCACCACTGTTACCAACTTTTCTAATCCTCACTCACCAGTCATACCAAAGTACCAAATGATGCCAATTCCCACAGCTACCAACGTTTCCAGGCCATTCAGTGCTGCCAACCCCAACCACTCTCCAAATCATACCAAATAATACCTCATGGTACCAACC
>NC_091582.1:21047143-21052143 GCF_042767895.1 Penaeus vannamei | reverse complement strand
GGGGGGGGAGAGGGGAGAAGGATGAGGGGAAGGGGGGAAGGGGGGTGGGGGAGGATAGAGATAGGTAAAGGTAAGGGGAAGGGGAGGGATGGGGCGGATTGAGGTAGGTAAGGGGAGAGGGAAGAGGGGAAGGAGGGAATGAAATGCAAAGGGGGGAGGAGATGGAAAAGGAAGAGAATGAGGGGGATATAAGCAGGGAAAGCGAAGGGTAGGGGGGAGGGAGAGGAGGGAAGGACGGAAGAGTGAGAGGAGGGGAGGGGATGGGAAGAGGGAGGGAGAGGATCAGGGGGGATAAAAGTAGAGAAAGGGAGGAGTGAGGAGTGCTATGTGTAGGGAAAGGGAAGGGGACAAGAAACAAGAAGAGGAAGAGAAGGCGAAGAAAAATATGTTAAAAAGGGAGACAGAAGATAAGGGAAAACATTAACACAAAATATAAAACAAATCAATATACACCAAACATCTCCATGCAAAACATATTACCAAAAAATAAAACATAAAAAACACACCAAAACATATTTCCAAAAACAAAAACATAAAAAACACACCAACACAAACACACACAAAAAATTAATACCAAACACTAAAACACACAAAAAAGAAAATAATAATAAATACCAAACATTAATAAGCAAACAAAAAAAAGGGAAAATAACCGTTATCACTTCATTACGAACGGCCATTCCCGAAGACAGGACAGTCCAGTATTTCCCGCCATTTTTGCCTCATTTTCAAAATTTTAGAAACGGTTTATTGTCCCATTTTCTTTTCATCGCTTACTTTTTTTAAAGGTGGGACTATGCAGCATTATGATTACGATTATTATATTCGTAATTGTTATGAGGCGACGAGAGCCAGGGTATATATATATATCTTTTTTTTTCTTTAAGGGTGAGGGTTAGGGTGAGGTTGAAAAAAGGGAATCTATGTTGGTCTTTTATTCTCCTCCCTTACTGGCGCTTCCTGCTTTCATTACCTCCTCCTACTCTTTGTCTGTCTGTATATTTTTATTTTCTTCTCTCTCTCTCTCTTTTCTCCTCTCTCTCTCTTTCTCTCTCTCTCTCTCTCTCTCTCTCTCTCTCTCTCTCTCTTTTCTCCTCTCTCTCTCTTTCTCTTATCTTATCTTGTCTTCTCTTCTCCTCTCTCCCTCTCCCTTCCCTCGTTCTCTCTCTTCTCTTATCTTCTCCTCTCTCCCTCCTCTCTTTCTCTCTTATCTTATCTTCTCTCTCCCTCTCCTTTCTCTCTCTTCTCTTCTCTTCTCCCCTTTCGCGATGAACACCAGCGCAATACGGCGTTTGTCAGACACATTTACTTCTCTTTTCACTTCTTTTCGCTTATGTCGTATTTGGTCTGCTCATTTCCTATGCATTGTGAAGCCTTAGTGCTCTTCTCTGCTTTATTCCCTTTATTTCACTCGTATTTTCTCTCTGTCTTCTTCCCTCCCTTCACTGTCTCTTCTTTTTCTTCTTCTTCTTCTTTCTCCTCCTCTCCTCCTCTTCCCTCCCACATGCTTTCTTTCCCTGCCTCCCTCCCTCCCTCACTCCTCCTTCTCTCTCTCTCGCCTCCGTCCCTCCCTCCTTTCCTTTCTTTCCCTCCTCCCTCCCTCCCTCCTCCCTCCCTCCCTCCACCTCTCCCCCGCTCCCTTCCTCCCTCCCTTCCCTCCCTCCCTCCACCCCCTCCCTCAATACACATCAATAACACATCGCTTGCATCCTCGCATAGCCCCCCCCCCCTCGCATTCTCACCTTAATTACCCATTTCTTCTCCCTCTCCCTCTCTCCCTCTCTCTCCCATCCCCTTCAAAACACTCCCACAATCCCCCCGCCCCTTTCCCTAGGATCCTCCCCAACCCCCTTCCCCCTCCCCAGGACCCCCCAAAGTAACAATGGCAGATCAGATAACCTTAATTAACTTTTTAAGACCAGGTAAGAAAGGCGATACGAGCCCCCCCCCCCCACCCCCACCCCCCCTCCCCTAGGGGGTGCCCTTTCCCCTCATATTTCTCACAATGGGTTCCCCTCGGCCCTCCTTCTTCGCTGTCCCTCACCCTTGCTTTCTTTCCTGCTTTTCACCCCTATTTCCTCAAGGCTTTCCCCTCATCCTCGTCATCTTCCTTGCTCTTCCTCCTTCGTTTTCCCTTTCACTTTTCTTCCTTCCTTCCTTCCTTCCTTCCTCCCTCGCTTGCTCTTTTTCATTTTCTCTCCCCTTCAACTTCCTTCTTCCCTTCCTTGCTCTTTCTCATTCACTTTCGCCTTCGCTTTCATCCCTCCTTCCTTCCTTCCTTAATTTCTCTTCCTCTTCTCTATCACTCTGCCTCTTCTCTTCCCTTTTCCTACACTTCCCTCACTCCTATCGTGCCTCTTATTCCTCACTTCACCCTATTTCCTTCCCTGAATCATCACGCTCTCCCTCTTTATCCATCCGTCTCATTCTAATCCTCCTTCCCCTCTTCCTTATCAATCCACCTCTTCCCCCATCCTTTCCCTATATCCCCTTCTCCTTACCCCTCTTTCTTATTCCACCCGCCCTCCTCCTCCCTAAATCATAATTCCCACCCACCCACCCTCTTTACTCAATCTATCCCTTCTCCTCAACCCTTTATCACTTCACCCTCTTTATCAATCTAGCCCTTCCCCCCACCCTATCGTCACCCCCTACCTCCCTTTCCTCTCCCACTTCCCTCCCCTTTTCTCACCCGCATCGCCACCCCTACTTACTCCCTCCCCCTCCCCCCACCCTATCGCCCCCCTTCTTCCCTCCCCCTCCCCCACCCCATCATCACCTCCACCTCCCTCCCCTTCCCCCACCCTATCGCCACCCCCACCTCCCTCCCCCTCCCCCTCCACCGAACCTCACCCTATCGTCACCCCTCCTACCTCCCCCTCCCCCTCCCCTAACCCCACCCTATCGTCACCCCTCCTCTCCCCCACTTCCCCTCCCCGTCCCCACTTCCCTCCCCCTCCTCCTCCCCAGTATCGTCTCCCCTACCTACCTTTCCCTCACCCACCCTATCGCCCCCCCTTCTTCCTTCCCCCTCCCCCACTTCCCTCCATCCCCCTCCCCCACCCCCACCACCGGGCAACTCCGCGCCCCTCACACGCCCGTCTATTCGTCTGTTTACCTCCTCGGCGCTTTGTTTAGACGAGGAGCATCGCACACCTTCCCCGCGACCCTCCACACGTGCGCGCAAACTGCATACGTAAACAGGAGTGGGCGGAGTGGGCAGAGTGGGCGGCGCGGAGTGCAAACAGGAGTGGGCGGAGTGTGAACCGGAGTGTAAAATGGAGTGGGCGGCGCGGAGTGTAAACAGGAGCGGGCGGTACTCCGTGAACCGGAGTGGGCTGGAGTGTGAACCGGAGTGGGCGGAGTGTGAACCGGAGTGGGCGGAGTGTACACTTTAGAGTTCCGAACCAGGGGTGTTCCGGGGGCGTGGGGGTGGAGGTAGGGGGAAAGGGGTGGTAACGTCGTCTGCACAGCGCGTAATGAGTACACTCGTTGAGCTCGACGGCCAGCTGGTGCGCGAATGTTTCGGTGAGATTGCTAATGAGGATGGATCGGTAATTACCTTGTTCCTGATCCTTTGGCATCGGCGCTGGGGCGAAAAAGGTACTTGGTGGCATGTTGTGGCGTACTAACACATACAGACATTCATTCTCTCTCTCTCTCTGTCTGTCTCACACACACACACACACACACACACACACACACACACACACACACACACACACACACACACACACACACACACACACACACACACACACACACACACGCGCGCACTCTCGAGCTTACACACACATATCACCCATCTTCACCCCCCCCCCCGCACCCATCCCTCTTAAAAAAAAAGTCAGCAACGCCGCATGCCACGCAATTCCACAAGCATCAGCAGGGAAAGCACACGCCCCCCTCCCCTTCCCGATAAACTCCGAGAACGCCCCTACCTTTAGCCATCCCCTTCCCCCCAGCCACGCCCCCTTCAGCGCCCCCGCAGTACACTCCGGTACCTCCAACATCCGGCAGACGCAGGTCCCAACAACTCCACTTAAAGTTTCAGCTGGCGGCGGCCGCCTTCAAGAACTTGGGGGAAAATTCTCGCCCATCAAAATGCAAATTGTAAATATTATGTGAAGACCCTCAAAAAAAAAAAAAAAAAAAAAAAAAAAAAAAGAAAAAAAAAAAAAAAAAAAAAAAGTTGGACCAAGTTACTGCGACTTTCCACACAAGTTGGCGCTGCTTGCAAGCCGTGGCAATGCGGGGGATAGTCAGGTGCAGATGGCTAGGGGGGAGGAGGGGGCAGAGGGGAGGGGAAGGAGGGGGCAGAGAGAGGAGGGGGAGGGGAGGGGGCAGATGGCTAGGGGGAGGAGGGGGCCAGATGGCTAGAGGGGAGGAGGGGGCAGAGGGGAGGGGAAGGAGGGGGCAGAGGGGAGGGGGAGGAGGGGGCAGATGGCTAGGGGAGGGAGGGAGGCAGATGGCTAGGGAGGGCAGGTATGGCTAGGGGGAGGAGGGGGCAGATGGCTAGGGGGGAGGAGGGGGCAGATGGCTAGTGGGAGGAGGGGCCAGAGGGGAGGGGGCAGAGGGGAGGGGGAGGAGGGGGCAGATGGCTAGGGGAGGAGGGGCAGAGGGGAGGGAGAGAGGAGGGGCAAGCAGTCAACTAGCGACAGACGTGGTATGTGGGAAGCAGCTGTGTTAAGAAGGTGGGCACTGATGAGCAGAATCTGGCACTGGTATGGCGAGTGGGTCACTGCTATGTACAACCTGGCAGCGATTAGTCTAATAGACCAAGCGCCATTACGCAAAATTTGTCAATACCTCATAAACTTGGCACTGTGAAGTAAAAGCCCGTCACTGCCACATAAACCTTGCAAGGCACCGTTACGTCATCCCTGGCACTTATATAGGCCTTAGTGTTCTCCTCTTCTTTGTTTTATTTCCTTTCTTTCACTAGTACTATCTCTCTCTCTTCTTCCCTCCCTTCACTATCATCATCATCTTCTTTCCTT
>NC_091582.1:21045060-21046643 GCF_042767895.1 Penaeus vannamei | reverse complement strand
GGGAAGGAGGGAGGGGTGGAGGGGGTGGAAGGAGGGAGGGGGGGGAGGGAGGAAGGAGGGAGAGAGGTACAGGGGAAGTAGGAGAAAAAAGGTGGAGGGGGGGAAGGAGGGAGGAAGAAAGGAAAATTGGGGGGAAGGGCGGAGAAGGAATGAAAGGAGGAGAGAGAAGAGGAGGGGAAAAAAACAAGATGGAAAAGGGGGGAAAAGAAAAAAGTAGGGGTCAGAAATAAAGAAAAAAAAGGGAAAATAAAGAAGAGGAATGGATGAGAAACGAAAAAAGAGGAGAAACAGAGAACAGAGCTCTCTACCCGAAGCCCACCAAAACACACAAGAGACAGAGAAGAAAACGAAACCCGCCAAAAAAAGAAAGAAAGAAAGAAAGAAAAAAACAAGAAGCGTAGCGCCCTCGGGAGAACGCCTCCGCCTCCACCCCCCTCCCTCCCCTTCCCCCACCCTCCCTCCCCTCCCTCCCTCCCTCCCCTCCGCCTCGATGGCCGCCTAACTACCTCGGCGATGCACTATTCCAACTTTAGTCTCTCAACGGCAATCTGGGCGATAGCATCTCCCGGCCGGTATCTCTCACGGCCGATCTCGCAGACCCAATTTCGGGATCTTGCGGGAGGAGCCGGTTCGCGCCCCGCCGCCGCCGCCGCCGCCGCCGTCGCTCTCGCAGAAGGGGATTCCCCTCGGCCGGCTCGCGAGGACGAACTCCTGTGCGGACTCTTGATTTTTTTTCTCTCTCTCTCTTTCGTTTTCGTTTTCGTTTTCGTTTTCTTTCTTTCCCCTCTTCTCCTTTTTCCTTTTCTCTCACTACAGACGCTTTCTTACCCTCTCCCTCTTTTTCCCCTCTCTCTAGCTACATCCTGCTTTTCTTCCCTATCCTTCCCTTCTCCCCCTTCTTCCCCCTCTCTACATCCACCTTCCTTCCCTTTCTTTCCCCCTCTCCCCCTTTTCATCCCCCTCTCTCTCTTCACCCTCAACTCCTCCCCTACACCCGACGCGGCTCTCTCCCTCCCTCCTCCCCTCTCCCCCTCCCCTCCTCCGCCTCCCCTTCCTCGAAGCCTCCAGCGCCGCCTCAAAAGACAATATTCCGACGGCCTCTTCCGCAGCTGCCATCTTGCATACGCCATTTTCCGGCAGACTGTCCCCCTTCCGGAAAGCAATCTTCCCGTCCCGCCCTTGCAGCTGCTCCCCCTCCTCCGGCCGCGCGCCCTTGCTGCGACGGCCAACCTCGACGTCGACGCAATCCCTTCGGTGTGTTCCAGCTGCCCGTGTTATGCCCCGAACTTCTTCCAGATGGGGCCTCCTCCTCCCCCCCTCCTCCTCCTCCTCCTACACCCTCCCTCCCCCAAGTCTTTCACCTTCACCCGCCTTTCTCTATTCATCATCCTTCTTACCCTCTTCTTCTCCTTCTCCTTCCTTCTTTCTTCCTTCTTCTTCTTCTTCTCTCTTCTTCTTCTTCTTCTTCTTCTTCTTCTTCTTCCTTCTTCTTCTTCTTCTTCTCCTCCTTCTTCTTCTTCTTCTTCTTCCTCCTCCTCCTCATCATCATCATCATCCTACTCCTCCTCTTCAATCTTCTCCTC
>NC_091582.1:21017560-21040060 GCF_042767895.1 Penaeus vannamei | reverse complement strand
AAACAGAAAAGATAAATGCGAATTAAGTCAAAGATGTGCAATAAAAAAAAATAACAATAATATCATCAGCCCCTTCTACTCTCTTCCCCTCCTCTCCGCCACCTCCTATTCATCACCCTGTTGTACCCTTCTCCTTTGCCCTCCATTCACGCAATCCATTCCCTTTAAGAACAAACTTGCCTGCTGAACAAGCTGTAGCCTGTCACATCTGCATGAATCCCTGCACACCTGTGATACGAACACCTGCAATGCATCACACTTGCAGACTTTAAAAAAAATCATAAAAATCATAGGTACACCTGCAATATATCACACCTGCAGACTAAAGAAAAAATCAATAAATACAAAAATAAATAAACAAATAGATAAATAAATAAAATACGACACACCTGCAATGCATGACCCACAAAATTCAAAAAATAATAATAATCACAAAATACGAAACGCAAAAATATAAAATAATCATATAAAAAAATAAAATACCTCCAAAGGCACACACCCCTGCAATGCCCTCACTTGCAATGAACATTTTACAACCTGAACACCAACACGAACACGATCAGTTACCAAAATGAACGAACTGACCCACGTTTCACATCACACGTTCAAAGATAACAGACTGACCTCAAGTAAACGAGAACAGATGAAATAAATAATAAAAAATAACGAAACAGAGAGAAAAAAAGAGAAAACCTGCGATCGACACATGCACGGAACACGTACACACGAAAGACAAACTATAGGTAACATTAAAAGAAAGAAAGAAGGAAAGAAAGAAAGAAAGAAAGAAAGAAAAAGAAAAATGCATGTAAAAGTTACAAACCAAAAACTCACGTAACGCGATATCAAAGTGAAAAAAATGGTCAGACTAAAAAAAATATTATATATATAAAAAGGAAAATGTGAGGTCGAAAGAGTGTGTAATGGGGGGGAGGGGGGGGGGGGGCGAATAAAATTCAAAGATATAAACTTTAGAAATAATCAAAATAACGTTGATAATAATACTTATGATAATGAGGATGGTTATTTTAAAAATGATAAGAATGGAGGAGCAGCAGCAGGAGAAGAAGAAGGAGAAGGAGGAGAAAAAGAGAAAAAGAATACATGAAGGGAGGAGAAGGAGGAGGAGAAAGAGATGAAGAAAAAGAAAAAAAAATAATAGGCAAACCAGAAGATGACAATGTCAAAAAGAAGAAAATTAAAAGAAGATTGAAAACATGTAACAAAAAACAAACAAACTTACGTAGCTAAAAAAAAACAAAAAGGAAACGAAGAAGAAAGACAATGCGAACTTTACCTCGAATTGTATCCTGGACGACGCTGGAATTCTGGAAATAGACAGAAACAATACATTTCAATTATACAGTAGATAAAGAAAGAAGATGAAGCAGCTTATAAGTGAATAAATGAATAAAACTTCTCTTTCTCTCTCTCTCTGTATCTGACTCTCTCACTCTCTCTCTCTCTTTCTGTCTGTCTGTCTCTCTCTCCCTCCACCCCTCCCTCTCTTTCTCTCCCTTTCTCTTTTTTTCTCTGTCTGTCTGTCTGTCTCTCTCTCTCTCTTTCTGTCTGTCTGTCTGTCTGTCTCTGTCTGTCTGTCCCTCACTCTCTCTCTGTCTGTCTGTCTGTCTGTCTCTGTCTGTCTCTCTCTCTCACTTTCTTTTATGGTTCAAACTGATATGAGGTTTTGAGACCGCTTTGGCTCCCCCTTCTGGCCTCTCCGAGATCAAAGAGCAATCAAAACCGGATTTTCATTCCTCTCTTTTGCCATTTTTCGTTCACGTCTCTCTCTCTCCTCTCTCACTCTTTCCCCCTTTTTTCTCCCCTCTCTTTCGTTTTCTTTCTATTTCCATTTTCCAACCAAATTCTGACGAACCGTGAGCCCCGAGATTTCCCCTCGCTCCGCCCCTCGCCCCGCCCCCCCTCCCTTGGTCACTGTTTACTAAATAATCAAAGGATTTGTTATGGCTCTCTGCCTGACCCCTATGGAGTGCCAACTGGGGTGCCGGCCACACTCCGGGATTATTCTCTGCTTTTGCTCTCTCTCTGTCTCTTGGTCTCTTTGTTTCTGCCTCTCTCTCTCTTTGTTTCTTTGTCTCTCTGTCTCTTTCTCTCTCTCTCAGGAGGTGAGGAGATTTTTGCTTTAATTTATTTAATTCTGCAGTACAATTATATGTATAATGCCTGGCAATATGAGACTGACGCAAAATAGTAAAAAGGATAATCATAATTAATAATAATAATAATGATAATTATTATCATAGCTGCACTAACAATAATAACAATGAGGATAATGATGATAATATTGATGGTCATAACAACAACAATGACTTATTCTAAACAACAATAATTCGTGATAATAAAAACAATAATAATACTAACAACAGCACCAACAAATGACACTAACAACAATAATAACCATAACAACAACAGTCCCAATACAAACCCTACTAACCGGAAGAACAAGGGGAACGAGAAGAAGAACGCTAACGGAAGAGTTGCATTGTCATCTTCCCCTCAACCCCCCCCCCCCTCACCCCGACAAGGAGGCGATCCGTCCCGAAGAAGGTCAGTCACCGAGTCAAGAAAATCAAGGCGCGGGAGACACAGCATCTGCCTCCCCTCCTCCTCCTCCTTTTCCTCCTTTCTTCCTCCTTTCCTCCTCCCCTCCGCCTTCTCCTCCTCTTCCTCCTTCCCTCCCCCTCCTCCTCTTCCTCCTTCCCTCCCCTCCTCCTCCTTTCTTCCTCCTTCCCTCCCCCTCCTCCTCTTCCTCTTTCCCTCCTCCTCTTCCTCCTTCCCTCCCCCTCCTCCTCCCCCTCCTCCCTCCTCCTCCTCCTCCTCCTCCTCCTCCTCTCTCTCTCCTCCTCCTCCTCCCTCCTCCTCCTCCTCCCTCCTCCTCCTCCTCCCCTCCCCCCTCCCGTTCCTTCCTTCCTCTTTCTCCTCCCTCTCTTCCATCTTTCGCTTCCTGTTTTCCGCTCTGAATCCTTCGCTCGCACCACCTTCCTTCCTCCCTTCCTTCCCTCGCCTTGCCTTCCCTCCTTCCTTCCCTTCACCTCCCTCCCTTCCGTCACTCCCTCCTTCCCTTCCCATCCTTCCCTTCCCTTCCCTCCCTCCCTCCCTCCCTCCCTTCCTTCCCTCCCTTCCCCGCCCTTCCTTCCCTTCCTTCCTTCCCTCCCTTTCTTTCTTCCCTTCCCATCCCTCTCCCTCGCTTGTTCTCGTTCTCGCTATCTTTGTTTGTGTGCATATATGTGTGGGTAAGTGGAGTGTCTATTTATTCACCGATAATAGTGCGTGTGTTCGTACGTGTGTGTGTGTGTGTGTGTGTGTGTGTGTGTGTGTGTGTGTGTGTGTGTGTGTGTGTGTGTGTGTGTGTGTGTGTGTGTGTGTGTGTGTGTGTTCGAACGTGTGTGTGTGTGTGTGTGTGTAGGGGGGTGGGTGCTTATGTGGGTACGTGCATGCGTTAGTTTGTGTGTAATTATGTAGTTGTATCTATACATCTGTATGTCCACATATTCACCTATTTGCCTATCTATCTATATCTTTATATACATCTATATACCTACTATGTATGCACACACACACACACACACACACACACACACACACACACACACACACACACACACACACACACACACACACACGCACACACGCACACACACGCACACACAAACACACATACATATATATTCCTATATACATACATACATATATTCATATATATATTCATACACACACACACGCACCCATTTGGCACCCGTGTCGTCCCCTCGTGATCATCCCATACATTACATCCCTTTCCCTATCCTGTCCATTGTCTTCCCCCTTCCCTCCGCCCCTCCTTCGCTCCCTTTTCTCTCCTTCTTTTCACTCGGGTTTCCTTTTATCCTCCGCCTCCCCCTTTCGCTGCGCTCCTGCCCTCAATGCGCCTGTCTGTCGGCATTTCTGTCTGTACATTTGAGTGGGTGAGTGAGAGCGTAGGGTGTGTGGGTGGATGAGTGGGTGGATGAGTGAGTGGGTAAGTGGGTGGGTGGGTGGGTGGGTGAGTGCGTGTGTGGGTGGGTGAGTGAGAGCATAGGGTGTGTGGGTGAGTGAGAGCGTAGGGTATGTGGGTGAGTGGGTGGGTGAGTGAGTGGGTGGGTGAGTAAGTGGGTGGGTGGGTGAGTAAGTGGATGAGAGGGTGGGCGAGTAGGTGGGTGAGTAGGTGAGGGTGAGTGGGTGGATGCGTGGGTGGGTAAGTGGGTGGGTAAGGGGGTGGGTTAGCAGGTGGATGAGTGGGTGAGCGAGTGAGTAAGAGAGTGAATGTGAGTAAGAATGTGCGTGTGTGAATGAGTGAGTGAGTGAGTGAGTGTGTGGGTAGAAGAGTGGGTGGGTGGGTGAGCGAGTTTGTGGGTAGATGAGTGAGTGAATAAGAGAGTGAATGTGAGTAAGAATGTGCGTGCGTGAATAAGTGAATGAGTGAGTGTGTGGGTAGATGAGTGTGTGGGTGGGTGGGTGAATGAGTAGATGAGTGAGTGGATGAGTGGGTAAGTGAGTGAGTGAGTAAGTGAGAAAGCGAATGAGTGAGTGAGTGCGTTCGTGAATGAGTGAGCGCGTGCCTGAATGAATGAAGGAGTGTCTACCCATCATCTCCAACGTGAGAACTTCGCCACCTTTCTTTGTCTCCCCCCCACCCCCTCCACTCCCGTCCACCCTCACCCCATCCCCCCACCCACCTCCCCATCCCTCCACCCCCACCCTGCCCACCCCTCCACCCCACCCCAGCCCCCTCCAACCACCCCCACCCCACCCACGATGTCACCCGCCCCTCTCCTCCCCGCAGAGACAAATGTCGGGCCATCAACTCGCGTTTATATATGGATTTATATGCAAATGTCCGCGTGCGAACAGAGAGCTGTCTATCCTCAGCTGTCTACCTGGCCCGCCTCTCTCTGTCTCTGTGCGCTGTCTTCCTTTCCTTTTGTTCTATTGTTATCATTATCTTTATCATTATCACCATCACTTCATTTATTTTTTTATTTTATTTTTTATTATTATTATTTTTTCATTGGGGACACTTTTTTTTGGCTGGAGATGATGATGGCGACGATGACTGTGCTGGCGACGATTAGGGCAATGGTAAGAGAAATAATAATAATAATAATAATAATAATAATAATAATAATAATAATAATAATAATAATAAAAATGATAATAATGACAATAATAATAATATAAGAAAATAACAATAATAAAAGTAATAATAATACCAATAATAACTATAATAACAGTACTACTACTACTACCACTACCAATAATAATAAAGACAATAATAATAATCATCATCATCATCATCATCATCATCATAATAATAATAATAATGAAAAATAACAATAATAAAATAATAATAATAACAATCATAATAATAATAAAATAATAACAATAACAATAATAATAATAACAACAACAACAATAACAGAGAGGGATGGAGGGAGGGAGAATGGAAAAGAGGGAAGGAGGGAAAGAAAGATATTAAAAACATTCAGAAACAAAGCTAAATAAGATATGCTTCAGGGGCAGGAAATAAATAATATAAAAGAAACAAGGGGAGACTACACAAAACAGAACAAAAACAAAGATATAAAAAGCAATAAGGGTGAAAAGGAATAATATCTATGATAACTATACAATAACAATGTGATAATCATATGACAACAACAACACTACTTATAATAGTAGTAGTAATAATAATAGTAATAGTACCAATAGTGATAATAATAACAATAATAGTAATAGTAATAATAATAATAATAATTATGATAATAATAATAATAATAATAACAATAATATGATAAAGATGACGATAAGTAAAACAAAATATCAGACCACAGAAAAAGCGGAAAAAGACAGAGAGAGAAAAGAACCCCCCCCCCCCAACCTCACCCCCAAAATCCCTCTTCCCAAAACCCGAACCAGAAGCCCAATCGTTACAGCCCCCCTTCCCCCGCCCCAAAGCCCCAAAAATACCCCTAAAAGTCCCAAACCCTAAAGAGCGATGCCCAAATCTCGTAGCAGTTCGCGCGAGTCACCTTGGCCCCGCCCCCCTACCCACCCGCCCGGCCATAAAAAAAAAAAATAATAATAAAATAAAATAAATAAATAAATAAATAAAATGAAAATGGTCGATTGTTTTACTAAAATGCCTTCTATCTGCAACATTTTTTTTATGAACTTATATATTCCATTTTTTTCTGGCATTTTCTATCAGTCAATCAATCTATCTATCTCTCTATCTACCCATTCATTCATCTATCTATCTCTCTATCTACCCATTCATTCATCTATCTATCTCTCTATCTACCCATTCATTCATCTATCTATCTGTCCATCTATCAATCCATCCATCCATCCATCCAATCCATCAATCTATCTACCCATCCATCCATCCATTTATCTATATATCTATCTATCCATCCATCTATCTATTTATCTATCTACCTATCTGTCTATCTGTCTGTCTGTTTGTCTGTCTGTCTATCTGTCTATCTATCCATCCATCTATCTACACTTTTTTTAACGGGTTTAAATAGCGCGCCCGTATGTGTGCGTGCGGGTGTGCGCTCTCCACATACGCGGGCGGGTCTGTACGCGTGTCTGTGTGCACACGGGCTTTGCATACACGCATTTCCGTTTTTCTTCCTCCGTGCCTCTCCACTCTCCACCCGTCCTCGCCTCTCCTCTCTTCTTCTCCTTCTGTTTCTCGAGTGTCTCTTCCTCTCACCTCCTCCCTTCCCTTCCTCCTGCGCCCTTTCCTCCTTGACCTCGATAATCTCCTCTCCTCTTCCATGCCCCCCCTCCTCTCCTCTCCTTCTCCTCCCTCCCCCTATCCCTCTCCTTCCCTCTCCCTCTCCCTCCCCTCGTTCCTCCACCTCCAGGACACGTGTCAACGCTGGTAGGGGCGCAGGCAGGAGTGGAAAGGGAGTGGGGGATAAGAAGGAAGGAGATGGAGGAAGAGGAAGGAAGGAGAAGGGGGAGAAGAAGGACGGGAGGGAGTGAGAGGAAGAGAAGAGGAAGAGAAGAGGGTGGGAGAGGAAGAGAAGAGGTAGAGAAGAGGGTGGGATAGGGAGAGAGAGGAAGAGAAGAGGAAAGGAGAGTGAGGAAGAGATGGATGGAGAGGAAGAGAATAGGAATTGGATACGGGAGAAAGAGGGAGGGGGAATAGGAAGAAAGGAGGAAAGAGGGAAAGGGAGAAGAAAGGGACGAAGGAAGCATGAAAGGTGTGGGGAGGAGAGGCAGAAAACAGGAGAGGAAAGAATGGGGAAGAAGCAGAAGAAAGGAGGGGGAGAGAGAAGAGGAGGGAGGGAAGGCATAAGAGTAATGAATGGGGGTTGGAAGCAAGAGAGAGGAGAGGGAAGGGTAGAAGGGAGAGAGGGGAAGTAGAAGGGAAACGGGGTGTGGGTTGGATGCAGGAGTGAGGGAGGAAGGAGGGAGGGAGGAAGCAGGTGAAGTGAGGGAGCAGGGAGGGAGGGAGGGAAGGAGGGAGGGGAAACAGGAGGGAGGACAGGAGGAGGGAAGGGAGGAAGCAGGAGGAGGGAAGGAGGGAGGGAGGAAGCAGGAGGAGGGAAGGAGGGAGGAGGAAGCAGGGAGTGAGGAAGGAGGGAGGGAGGAAGCAGGAGGAGGGAAGGAGGGAGGGAGGAAGCAGGAGTAAAGGAGGGGAGGAGGAGGGGAGGGAGGGAAGGAGGGAGGGAGGAAGCAGGTAAAGGGAGGGAGGGGAGGGATGAAGAAGGAGGAGGAAAAGTAGGGACGGAGAAGGTACAGGGGCAAGGGGAAAAAGGGGTTCGGGGAGAGGGGGAGAAGGAGCAGAGGAGCAGATGAGGAGAAGGAGGAGAAGGAGGAGGAGAAGGGCCAGAGGAGGAGGAGGAGGAGGAGGAGGAGGAGGGGGAGGAGAAGGAGGAGGAGGGGGAGAGGGACGGCCAAACACCACCCGAAGCTGCACACAATGAGAGCATTGTTGCCTTAATCAAAGATCTTCCTGCGGCTCGTGGCTCACTGGCTTGGTCTTCGGGGCATGTCCTGGCTTGCTCTGTCTGCTGTTGACTCGCCATGGATTTTTTTCCTTTTTTTTCTTTTTTTTTAAAGGAGAAAAGGGTGGGAGATAATACAACCTCCTTCTTTCTTAACCTTCTTTTTTCTCTCTGTTCTCTTTCTCTTAAGGAGAAAAGGTGGGAAATAATACAACCTTCTTTTCTCTCTCTCTTTTGAAGAAGAAAAGGGTGGGAGATAATGCAACCTTTTTCTTTCTTTTTTCTCTCTCTCTCTGTTCTCTTTTTAAGGAGAAATAGATGAGAGATAATACAACCTTTTTCTTTTTTTTCTCTCTCTCTCTCTGTTCTCTTTTTAAGGAGAAATAGATGGGAGATAATACAACCTTTTTCTTTCTCTCTCTCTCTCTCTCTCTGGTCTCTTTTCAAGGAGAAAAGGTGGGAGATAATACAACCTTTTTCATTTTTTTCTCTTTCTGGTCTTGGAAATGTAACTGGTCTGGAAAGGTTTGTCGGTAAATTTTCCAAACACTATATATTTTTCTCGATCTATCCACGTATATGAAAGCCGAAAATATTGAATCGGGAGAAGGGGAAAAATAATAACACTTTTATTGTGCATCGAGAGTGTCTGATCGTCATACTTTTCCTTCTCTGGCCTTCTCTGGCCTTCTCTCTCTCTCTCTCTCTCTCTCTCTCTCTCTCTCTCTCTCTCTCTCTCTCTCTCTCTCTCTCTCTCTCTCTCTCTCTCTTTTTTTTTTTTTTTTTTTTTTTTTTTTTTTTGAGTCGCACCAGATCTCTTGTATTTACACTTTGTTTCCTTCTCTTTGCATTTTTTCCTCTTGTCCTCTTCTCAATTCACGTCTCCTCTGTCTCTTTCTATCTTCCTTTCCACTATTCTATCTCGTCTCCTTTCGTACACATTCTCTTCTTTTAACTTTATCCCACTTCTCTCCTAAGGTCTCCTTCGTTCTCTCTCTCTCTTCCCTTCTGCCCTCCTCCTCCTTTCCCTTCCTTTCTTGCTTCTCCTCTCCCCATTCCTCCCTCCTCCTCCTCCTCCTCCTCCTCCTCCTCCTCCTCCTCCTCCTCCTCCTCCTCCTCCTCCTCCTCCTCCTCCTCCTCCTCCTCTACCTGTTCCACCTCTTCCTTCTTTTCTTCCACTTCCTTCCCACCCTTTTCCACCTCCTCCTCCTCCTTCCGACCCTCTTCTACCTCTTCCTCCTCCTCTTCCACTTCCTTCCCACCCTTTTCCTCCTCCTCCTCCTCCTTCCCACCCTCCTCTACCTCAACCTGCACCTCCACCTCCACCTCCACCTCCTCCGCTTCCTCCAC
Organism: Penaeus vannamei; assembly: GCF_042767895.1. NCBI lineage: Eukaryota > Metazoa > Arthropoda > Malacostraca > Decapoda > Penaeidae > Penaeus > Penaeus vannamei. The sequence continues at coordinate 21,030,707 of NC_091582.1, read as the reverse complement.
CTCCTCCTCCATCCCACCCTCCTCCACCTCCACCTCCACCTCCACCTCCACCTCTTTCTCCACCTCCTCCTCCTCCACCTCCATCCCACCCTCCTCTACCTCAACCTGCTCCTCCACCTCCTCCTCTTCCTCCACCTCCTCCTCCTCCTCCTCCATCCCACCCTCCCCTACCTCTACCTCAACCTCAACCTCCACCTCCACCACCTCCACCGCCTCCCAACCCGGCCCTACCCTCCCCCACCTCCCCCCCTCCCTCCTCCCCGCCGCAATTTATAATGCCATAAATTTTAAAGCTAATTTAATTAACTCAACGATACGTTTTCGCGTCGACTTGATGTCTGGGGATCGGCGAGGCGCCCGCCAGGACCTGCACGCTCTGTATGAACGGTAATTATTATTTTTTTATTTTTTTTTTTTTTTTGCAAATGCACTTTATTCTTCGCAATTCATATTGGCGAAATATCGGTCTTTTCTGCACGTCCGAAAATGCGTATGTGAGGAGCTACGACATACGGGGAACCTGCACTCTCGTATTAATTAACATATACGTAACATATACGCAAAAATAATGTAAACAATCAATATTTATATACACGCGTACATAAATACACATACACGCGATAAAAAAAGAACAAACGAAACACAATACCAGAAAGAAAGAAACAAACTAATTTTTATTTTTTTCGACATTTTTTTTCTAAACCGTACACTGTAAACTTACATCTTTTGTTCGTGTAAACAAAAACAAAAAAATCTGTACATTATTCGTTATGATTTTTGAGACTCAAGAGCGAAAAATTATAAAGGAAAACAAAGAAGAAGAGAAGAAAACAAATGAAGCAAGCATACGAGCATTAACTGAACCGTAAGATTGGAGAAAGAAGAGGAAAGAAAGAAAAAGAAGAAGGAGGAGGAGGAGGAGGTGGAGGAGGAGAAAGAAGAGAAAGGAACTGAGAGGATGTGGACAAAAGATGAAGAAAGAGGAGGAGGAGGAGGAGGAAAGAATAGGATCAAAGAAGACGAAGAAGTAGAAAGAGAAGGAGAAGAAAAAAGAAAAAAAGACGAGAAAAAACAAAGAAAAAAGAAAAGAAAAAAAAAAAGCCAAGATGCTAATGCAGCAATCAACCTACCCCCCACCCCCTAACCCCCCTCCAAAAAAAAAAAAAAACGACCAGAAGAGCAAAAAAAAAAAAAAAAAGACGAAAAAGACGAAGAAGAAGAAGAAGAAGAAGAAGTTGCCGACGAATTAATACCGGAAGTTTAGCGCCGCTTGACCAGAGGCGGAGATCTCCCGGCGCCCCCGAATCCGCCGCGCCGGGGACACGCCGCCGCTGCACCGTCTCCCCCTTTGTTCTCCGCGCCGCCCGCACGCCCGCACGCCCGCGGCCCCCTCGCCAGCCCAAGAAACTTCTGGAAGATCCTTTGAGACGCGGAGGCAATGAGGGAGGGAGGGAGGGAGGGGGGAGAGGGAGAGGGAGGGGGAGGGGGAAGGGAAGGGTTGAGGAGAGGGGGTGGGGGAGGGGAGATTGAGATTGAGGAAGGGGGAGGGAGGGAAATGGAAGAGCTGAGGAAGGGGAGGAAGAGGTAAAAAGAAAGGGTTAAGGAAGGGGGGTAAAGAAAGGGTTAAGGAAGGGGGGAGGTAAAGAAAGCGTTGAGGAAGGGAGGAAGAGGTAAGAAAAGGGTTGAGGAAGGGGCGGGAGGTAAAGAAAGCGTTGAGGAAGGGAGGAAGAGGTAAAGAAACGACTGAGGGAAGGGAGGGCGAAGGGGAATGGAAAAGCTAGTTGATGGGGAGGGATAGAAGAGGAAAACTAAAGGGAAGGCGGGAAGGAGGGGGAGGCGAAAGAGGAATGGAAAGGCAAGGGAGATGGGGAGATGGGGAGGTGGGGAGATGGGGAGGTGGGGAGGAGGGGAGGTGGGAAAGAGGGGAGGAGGGAAGGAGGGGAGGCGAAAGAGGAATGGAAAGGCAAGGGAGATGGGGAGGTGGGGAGGTGAAGAGGGGAGATGGGGAGGTGAGGGGGGGAGGGGAGAAGGAGATTCCCGGCGTGACCTTTGTCCGGCCGTCAGAAACAGTTTCTCGGGGTCGCCGCTCGTCCCGCTGGGCGAGAGAGGCCCGGGGCTTTGATCTCGGGCGTCCGGGCTCTCTCGCGTGCGCCTTTTTCCTTCTCTCTCTCTCTCTCTCTCTCGCTCTCGCTCTCTTCCCTCCATCTCATTTCCTCTCTCTCTCTCTCTCTCTCTCTCTCTCTCTCTCTCTCTCTCTCTCTCTCTCTCTCCCTCTCTCTCTCTCTCTCTCTCTTTTCCTTCCTTCTCATTTCCTCTCTAGGTCTCGCATTTATTCTTATTCTCTCTCTCTCTCTTCCTTCCTTCTCATTTCCTCTCTAGGTCTCGTATTTATTCTTATTTTCTCTCTCTCTCTCTTTCCCTTTCTCTCTCTCTCTCTCTCTCTCTCTCCCTTCCTTCTCATTTCCTCTCTTGGTCTCGCATTTATTCTTATTCTCTCTCTTTCCTTCCATCTCTTCCCTCCTCCTCATTTCCTCTCTAGGTCTCGCATTTATTCTTATTTTCTACCTCTGTCTCTCTCTTTCTCTCTCCTTCTCACTTCCTCTTGCATCGGTCTTGTATCTATTCTCCATCTCTTTCGCACTTCCTCTATCGCTCGCGTATGTTTTCGGTATCTTTTCTCGCTTTCTCGTTTCTTTCCCCTATCTCCCTTTCGCTTTCGTTCCAATTAGCTCCCCTTTTTCTATACCTTTACCTGTCTCCCCCCCTTCCTAATCCCACCCCTCCCTCCTCCCACTGTCTCCCCCTCCCCTCCCCCCACACATACATTCCCGTTTTTCTCCCTCTCTTTTTAACGCCGTGTTTATGTGACACGGCTCTCCGAGTGTCACTTTGTGCCACTCCCCGGCACTCTGGCCATTCCGTACTGTATCCGGTAACCCCTCCCCTCCCCTCCCCTCCCCCTAAACCCCCACCCCTCCCTCCCCTCCCCCTAAACCCCCATCTCACCTCCTCCCTTCCCTCCCTAAACCTCCCTCCCCTCCCCTCCCCCCTAAACCCCCACCCCTCCCCTCCCCTCCCCCTAAACCCCCATCTCACCTCTCCCCTCCCTCCCTGAACCTCCCCACCCCATCCCCTCCCCTCCCCTCCTAAACCCACCCCAACCCCAGCTCTCCAAATCTATAAACAAACAATGGCACTTAATCCCCCACCCACCCCCACCTCCCCGGCAATTCACCAGCGAGCGACGGGCGCAAACAAGCAGTGCCAGTCAGGAGTGCCACGCAGACGACCTCAGAGGAATAAAAAAAAAAAAAAAAAAAAAAAAAAAAAATGGCAAGCATTAACCGAGCACTCACACTTAACTACCTGTCACTGTCGCTGACACTCGCATCAACGGGCTTATACAACAAACAGTGCCACACCAAACCTGGCACTGATATGAAGGAAGTTTTCCCATCTTAACATTCTCATTCTTATAAATAACCTGTCCATCAAGTGAGGGGAATGATGAAAAAAAAAAGAAAAATAGAGAAAAGAAGAGAGGAAAAAATGCGAAAGTCAGAAAGAAAGGAGGGGAGAGGGAAGAGGAGGAGGAGGGAAAGGAGAGGGAGGGGATGGAAGGAGATGAAAGGAAGGGGAGGAGAGAGGGGGAATTAAGAGGGAGAGCCTGAAGAGGATGGAAACGAGTGGGAGGAAGAGGAGGAGGAAAAGGAGAGAGAGAGAGAGAGAGAGAGAGAGAGAGAGAGAGAGAGAGAGAGAGAGAGAGAGAGAGAGAGAGAGAGAGAGAGAGAGAGAGAGGGAGAGAGAGAGAGAGAAGGGGGGGAGAGAGAGAAAGTAAGGGAAAAAAAGGGAGAGAGGAGAGAGAGAAAAAAAAAAGAGAGCAAGAAAGAAACAAAAAAACGCCCCAGAGACAAAAAGGGGGGGTCCGGTTACGCCCGAAAATAACAAGGGAAAAAAGGCACTTTCTCTCTCTCGCACAAAATCCCCAATTTTACCGGATTCGCGCCCGCCACTTCCAATCGCTAACAAATTCCTTCGTCTACTCGAACGCGGCCAAAGCGGAGCCGAAAAAAAGTAACTTTGACACCTAATTAAACTTACGAAATGCACATTAAATAAATCATAACATTAAAAAAAAATCATAACGACCAACTGGACAAAATGAACTTTTGGGCTAATTTATGGAGAACGAGACAGAGAGAGAGAGAGAGAGAGAGAGAGAGAGAGAGAGAGAGAGAGAGAGAGAGAGAGAGAGAGAGAGAGAGAGAGAGAGAGAGAGAGAGAGAGAGAGAGAGAGAGAGAGAGAGAAGAAAGAAAGAAGAAAGAAGAGAAAGAAAGAGAAAGAAAGAAAGAGAAAGAAGAAGAGAAAGAAAGAGAAAAAGCAAAAGAAAGGAAAAGCAAAAGAAAGGGAAAGCAAAAGAAAGAAAGAAAGAGAAAGAGAGAGAATCAACAATCGTCCGAAATTTCAAAAGCAAAGGAAACAAAAACGTGACTTGAGCGCAAGCAAACGTCCACACACATTAAACACACACACAGACAGACGCACACACGAGGTACTGCAAGCAAACGTTCACACACATTAAACACACACACAGACAGACGCACACACGAGGTACTGCAAGCAAACGTTCACACACATTAAACACACACACAGACAGACGCACACACGAGGTACTGCAAGCAAACGTTCACACACATTAAACACACACACAGACAGACGCACACACGAGGTACTGCAAGCAAACGTTCACACACATTAAACACACACACAGACAGACGCACACACGAGGTACTGCAAGCAAACGTTCACACACATTAAACACACACACAGACAGACGCACACACGAGGTACTGAGTCCATTAACTCTCTCTATCCCTAAGTCTATGTCACCGTATTTATTCATTCATATATCATTGTATCTTTTATTTCTTTTTCGTATCTTTTATTTCTTTTTTATTGCTATAATCCTCGCCCGATAACAGGACGGAAAAATATATTTTTGTCTGTCTTTTTCTCTCTCAATCTATCAGTCTATCAGTCTCTCTTCCCTTCCCTCTTACTCTTCCTTTTTCTCTCTTTCCCTCTTCGCTCCCTTCCTCCCTCCCCTTTCAACTCCCTCTATCTTCTTTCTTTCTTTCTTTCTTTCTTTCTTTCTTTCTTTCTTTCTTTCTTCCTTCCCTCCCTCCCCCTATGTACCCTTTATTTTTCCTCACCTGACGTCCATTTTCTTATTCTTCTTCATCTTTTTTATATTTTTAAGTCTCCTTCCAACTGCAATATCCACGGGGCAATTAGCTGGCGGAGTTCTGAGGTACGCCGATATCCAAGATTTTTTTTTTTTTTTTTTTTTTACTTTTTTCTTTCTTTGATTTTTTCTCTTTTCTTCTTTCTTTTTTTCTTTTTTTCTTCTTTCTTTCTTGGCTTTCATCTTCTTTATTCTTCTTTCTTGCTTTCCTATTTTCCTTTTTTTCTCTTCTTTCTTTTTCTTTCCTTGCTCTTCTCTTTCATTTCCTTTGTTATTCTTTTCTCCTCTTCTTCTTTCTTTCCCTTTTTTCTTCTTTTTCATTTTCCTTTTCTTCCCCTACCCCACCTATTATTCACCTCTTTTTCTCCTATTCCTACCCCTCTTATTCATCTTTCTTCTGCCCCCACCGACCACGGTCTTCCCTCCCTATTAACATACGCCTCTTATTTCCTTCTAACCCCACTTACCCTTTATTCCCCTTCCCCTTCTACTTATCCCCTTCCTCTCATCCACTTACCTTTCACCCGTTCCTACCCAACTTACCTTCCACTACTTACTCTTCGCACCCTTAAATACTTACAAACTTACCTTTACCCCTATCCAGTTAAACCTTACTGCCCCCCCCATTACCTGTCCTCTAACCCCCATTACCTACCCCCTACCACCCCATTCTACCCCCATTTCCTGCCCCCTACTCCCTGCTCCCTAGCACCCCATTACCTGTTCCCTACCCCTCATCCTACCCCTACCACACCCTACCTACCTATTCCCTGCCCCCTTCCACCCATTCCTACCCCCCATTACCTGTCCCCTACCTCCCCATCCTCCTACCTCCCTATTCCCTGCTCCCTACCACCCCTTCCTACCCCCCTATTACCTGTCCCCTACCACCCCCTTAGACCCCCTAACTCCACACCATCAACCCCCTTATTCCCCTCTCCGTTGAAAAGTTAAAACCCGAAGGTAATAAATTCGGCAGCAAAACTTTTTAAAAACTTTAATTTTAGTGCAAGTATTAGTCGCAGCAGTGGCCTACGGCAGGATTTGAAGTGGCGGTAGTCCTGCGAGAATTAGTCCATTTTCGTATTCTGTGATGGAAATGGTGGTGATTAGGGTGACGGCGATAGCACCTGTATAATTCTGATGATAACTGTCATGGTTAATAATAATAAATGGATGGATTAGTAACTATGAAAATCACTTCGTAGTTGCCAAGGCATTGCACCATCACCAAACACACTATTCTGTGCCGTGTATAAACATCGCCGGCATTACACTTCCGGAGGCGAGACAAGACCCCCTTCGCTGCTCTGTTCCCGCGCGCGCGATTTCAGACCCACATTTCCCGCGCAAATTATCTCGATAGCTATACACCAGCTACCCTTTAAATAACCTCTTTATTTTCCCGCCATCTCTCCCCCCCCCCTGCCAACATTCAGGTGGAAGGTGTCACCCCAAAAAATTTCGCAGCAAGGATGTGTTATCTCATTTGTGAATATGGGAAATCTGGAGGGAAATTTCACCCCCCCCCCACCACCACTACCCCCACCCCTACGATGCGTCGTCTCTGCTGCTGACAGTCCTCCACCCCGCCGCGTCCGGATCCTCGCATTTTTAAGCTTCTCTGCTCGTGCTGGACGACCTTGGCTTGGGTTTAGCCAGGTTAGGGATTGGAGGAGGGGAGGGGTGTTGAAGGGGGGGGGGGTACACCGCGTCGAAGCTCGTAAACAGAAACTCCTGGAAAATTAACCGTCGGAAAATATTAAGGACCCATTGGGACGCGTCCAAAATGGCGGGAATCATTAGCAGTCGACAACATTTTAGACTTCCTCCCCCCTCCCCCCCTTTCACGCGGAAAGAAGCTTAAAAAATAAATACAAACTTATTGCTTTTGTCAACAGGAGGAACAAAATGCTTCCCGCGACGAAGTTATGACGCGTGTATTTAAACGAACAGAGAGAGAGAGAGAGAGAGAGAGAGAGAGAGAGAGAGAGAGAGAGAGAGAGAGCGAGAGAGAGAGAGAGAGAGAGAGAGAGAGAGAGAGAGAGAGAGAGAGAGAGAGAGAGAGAGAGAGAGAGAGAGAGAGACAGACAGACAGACAGACACAGACAGAGAGAGAGAGAGAGAAAGAAAGAGAGAAAGAAAGAAAGAAAGAGAGAAAGAAAGAGAGAAAGAAAGAGAGAGACAGAGAGAAAGAGACAGAGACAGAGAGAGGTAGAGAGAGAGAGAGAGAGAGAGAGAGAGAGAGAGAGAGAGAGAGAGAGAGAGAGAGAGAGAGAGAGAGAGAGAGAGAGAGAGAGAGAGAGAGAGAGAGAGAGAGAGAGAGAGAGAGAGAGAGAGAGAGAGAGAGAGAGAGAGAGAGAGAGAGAGAGAGAGAGAGAGAGAGAGAGAGAGAGAGAGAGAGAGAGAGAGAGAGAGAGAGAGAGAGAGAGAGAGAGAGAGAGAGAGAGAGAGAGAGAGAGAGAGAGAGAGAGAGAGAGAGAGAGAGAGAGAGAGAGAGAGAGAGAGAGAGAGAGAGAGAGAGAGAGAGAGAGAGAGAGAGAGAGAGAGAGAGAGAGAGAGAGAGAGAGAGAGAGAGAGAGAGAGAGAGAGAGAGAGAGAGAGGGAGGAGGGAGGGAGGGAGGGAGGGAGAGAGAGAGAGAGAGAGAGAGAGAGAGAGAGAGAGAGAGAGAGAGAGAGAGAGAGAGAGAGAGAGAGAGAGAGAGAGAGAGAGAGAGAGAGAGCGAGAAACAGCTAGCGAGAGAGCGAGAGCGAGAGAGAGAGAGAGAGAGAGAGAGAGAGAGAGAGAGAGAGAGAGAGAGAGAGAGAGAGAGAGAGAGAGAGAGAGAGAGAGAGAGAGAGAGAGAGAGCTAGCGAGAGAGAGAGAGAGAGAAAGAGAGCTAGCGAGAGAGAGAAAGAGCAAGAGAGAGATCGAGAGAGCGAGAGAAAGACAAAAAGAGAGACAGACAGACAGAAGAGGCAGCAGGAGAAACGTCACACCGGAATCACTCTTGTCAACATGAAAGACGAGGCCCCGGATTCGGTCGCACCTGTGATCATTAAGGGCGTCTCTCCCATGCATATTCATGGCATTAACATCGCAAAAGCCTTTTCTACGAAGTGTTACCGAACGCCATAATGAAGGCCCTTTGCGCCGTTCACAAGGGAGAGAATAACACACACACACACCACTCTCCCTTCGCTAAAAAAAAGGGAGGAAAAAAAATACACACACCACTCTCCCTTCGCTAAAAAAAAAGGGAGGGAAAAAAAAAAGTTGCCGTCAAACTAGCACGCCCTCGCGATTCATAATCCGGTCTTCCCGTCGCTGGTCCTCAGAGGTGGTGGTTCTATCGGGGTTCCATTCCATTGGGTGATGGGGGTTCTATCGGGGTTCATTTGGATTCTATCGGGTTCTATCGGGGTCTATGGGGGTTCATTTGGATTCTATCGGGGTCCATGGGAGTTCATTCTGGTTCTATCGGGTTCCATTGGGGTTCATTCCGGTTCCATCGGGGTCCTTCGGGTTCCATTGGGGTTCTACCGGTGTTCATTTTGGTTCTATCGGGTTCCACCAGGTTCTATCAGGATTCTATCGGGTTCCATCAGGGTTCTATCGTCTTATCGGGTTCCATCGGGTTTCAATCGGGGTTCCATCGGGCTCTATCGGGACGCCTCGGCACCGCCCTTCCCGGAGTGCCAGGGAGGCCCCGAAAACATTCCAAGAACGAACGACGCCTCAACTTCGCGCATCACTCCCGCCGGCGCCGTAAACCACAGGAACTTAAAAAATAAAAAAAAGTACACATACATGCACACACACACACACACACACACACACACACACACACACACACACACACACACACACACACACACACACACACACACACACACACACACACACACACACACACACACACGCACCCCCCCCCCACCCAACCACCCCCACATACACACACACACACACACACATTCAAACGCACTCACACAATCATCCCCCCATTAGAAATATCTCTATCTCCACCTTTCCATATCTCTATCTACATCTACATACGCATGCATATTCATACGCACGCGCACTCATCTAAATGCATATTTCACCACAACACCGATATTACTAATACCGACGCTAATACCAGATACCTATTCCCCTCTAATTCACGACGCCAACGCGCTTCCCGCATTCCCCCCGAAATCCCTTTCCCCTCTTTCCCCTCTTCACCCCCTCCCCCTCCCCCCCCCCCGCTAAATCTCCCCTCGAAATCGCCGCATTCCGAAGCAGTGTTTCCCCTCGGATGACACACACACACGAAGCCCTAAATATATACACCTCCTTTTCCCCTCGTCATCTCGTTCCTTTCCCCTCTCGCTTTCGCTTCGCTGTCCCCTTCCCCCCCCTCTCCCTCTCCCTCATTTTACTCGTTCGTTTTCTCCTTTTCTCCCTTTCTCTCTCTCGCTCTCTCACTCTTTCTCTCGCTTGCTCTCTCTCCTTCTTTCTCTCTCTCTCTCTCTCTCTCTCTCTCTCTCTCTCTCTCTCTCTCTCTCTCTCTCTCTCTCTCACTCACTTCCTATCTCATCCCTGGTTCTCTGTCCTCTGTCCCGTCCCCTCTGTTACTCACCTATCCCTTTATTCATCATCTCCCCTCTTTCGTCCTCCTCTATTCCCTCGTTTAACTTGCTCTTTTCTTCCGTTACCTATGTATCCCCTTATCCTCCCCCTCATTCTTTCCTCTTTCCCTCTGATTTCCCTCTCCCGTATTCTTCCCTCTCTCCCCAACCTTCTTTCTTCCCCCCCTCCTCCCTATTATTCCCCTCTTGCTGCCTCCCTTTTACATCCCTCCCCCCGTCCCCTCACTTTCCGAAGTTCCTCTCACTCCCCACCCTTCCTTCCTCCTCCCCCTCACCCCCTTCCTTCCCCCTCCCCTCACCCCCTTCCCCTCTTTCCCCTTCACCAGGAATAACGGATGAGGTCGCGAGGGCAAGTGCGGGAAGCGATCACGCCGCGTCCTCTCTGGCCGTGGCACTCCCTGGCATTCGCGGTGGCACCCTCGGACTGCTCCGTCAGCAATCGCCCTTTTGGCGAGACCTCAATTTGTTTTTCTTTTTTTTTATTATTATAATTTTTTTTCTTTTTTTATTATTATTATTTTTTTCTTTTTTTTTAATTATCAACCTATGCAATGTGTGGACCTCATTTTTTCATTAATCTATGAAGTAAGTGGGCCTGATTTATTCTGTTATTATTAACGTATGAAGTATGTGGACCTATTTTTTATTAGTATTATAACCTATAAAGCATGTGGCCCGCATATTTTATTAACCGATGACGTATGTGGACCTCATTTTTTTTCGTTTTTCATTAACCAAAGGAGTATGTGGACCTTTTTTTTCTTTTTTTATCAGTCTGTGAAGTAAGTGATCATTTTCTCTTCTTTTTTCATCAACCTCTGAAGTATGTGGACCTATTTTCTTTATCAACCTATGAAATAAGTGGACCTCATTTTTTTCCTTTTTTTTCTTACCTATAAATTATGTAGTGTTGTCTTCATTACCATCTAACACTGAACACAATGTTAACCACATGAACATTCAGTCTATGAACAATTTCCAAGCAGGCCTATGAAAAATTCAGTAGGCCTATGAACAATTTCCCTATCGATGCTGTCAAAAAAATATAAAAATAAATAAAAACAAATAAATAAATAAATAAATAAATAAAAGTTAAACAAGCGCTTACCTCGTTGTCGCAGATGTGTTTAGAAGCGAAGATGCGTCGAGTGTCGATGTCTGAAAAGAAAGAGCGACATCAGCTGTGATTTGCCAGGCATGGTGACGTCATTCAATCACCGCCGCTACACTTTACACTCTCTCTGATGCCGTTTGTTGGGACATGAAACAGCAACATCAGAAACAACATTAGCAAAAGATTTAAAAACAAAACAAAAAAAAACACCAACATCATTAACACGAACCAGCAACACCAGACACAACATGAGCAAAAATAAAACACACCACCATCAAACATCATAAACATTAGCAGAAGATAAAACAGAATACCACCAACATTAACACCATCAACCAAGTAACACCTGAAACACTATCAGCAAAAGATAAAACAACACCACAACACCACCACCATCAAACAGCAACATCATCATAAACATCACCAAAAGATAAAACACAACACCACCACCACCACCAAACAGAAACATTACCAAACCCGAAGGCGCGGAGATTCGCCCACAGACGAGGGGCGTCGCAACCTCCCCTCCCCCCCCCCTCCCCCCACCCACCTTCCCCCCTCCCCCTCCCCCACCTACCTTCCCCCCTCCCCCCATTCCGAGGCGCGTCAGCAAGAGCCGTCGTCGGGCCGTCGGGCGTCAGCGCAGGGCCGTCAGCGATGTCAGCGCGGCCTTTGATCTGTCCAGAACACACACGCATCAAAGGAGAGTGTCAGTCAGCGGGCTTCTCCCTCACTCTCTCCCGTCCTTCCTTTTTTTTCCCCCTCTTCCTCCTTACTTTCTTTCCTTCCTTTTCCCATCTCTTCCTCCTTGCTTTCCTTCCTTCCCATTCTCCTTTCCTTCCGTCCTTCCTTTTCCCCTCTCTTCCTCCTTGCTTTCTTTCCTTCCTTTTCCACCTCTCTTCTTCCTTGCTTTCTTTCCTTCCTATTATTCTTTCCTTTTTCACCTCTCTTCCTCCTCCTTTTCCCTTCCTCTTCTTCTCATTTCCTTCCTTCCTTCCATCTCCCTCTCCCTCCCTTTCTTCTTTTTTTCTTTCTTTCTTCCTTACTTCAATTTCCCTCTCCCTTCCTCTCTTCTTTCTTCCTGCCTTCCTTCCCATCCTTTTTCTGTCATTCCTGCATCCCGACCTAGCTCTCTCACCTTTTTACTCTTCTTCCTTCTTTCCCACTCATCCATCCTCCTTCCCTCCCTCTGTCTTCCTCTTTCCCTCCCTCCCTCTCTCTCCCTCTATCTCCTACTTCCCCTCCTCCCTTCCTCTCTATCCCTCTTTCCCTCCCTCCCTCTCTATCCCTCTTTCCTTCCCTCCCGCTCTTCCTCTCCCTCTCCCTCCCTTCTCCCTCTTTCCCTTCCTTCCTTCTTTCTTTCTTTCTTTCTTTCTTTCTTTCTTTCTTTCTTGCCTTCCTTCCTTCCTTCCTTCCTTCCTTCCTTCCTTCTTCCCTTCCTCCCTCCCTCCCTCTAATGGCTGTGTCATAACAAATGTGACATCAAGCGCCAGCAAGGTCATCATCACCATTATGCATGGTCATCACCAAAGCCACAATGACAATGATTTCTATAGTCATTACCACCATCGCATAGCCCCATCACTGCCATCAACACCATCACATTCACCAACACACATCACCAATACCATAGTCATCACCATTAGCATCTCACCATCACACTTCTCACCACCTTCTCACGTTTTCCCCCATCGACTTCCATTGCCCTCCATATCATCACCATCCCCATCACACTGCCATCACCGCCATTGCCACCACCATCACACCACCATCCTCAAACACCACATCACCATCACACCACCACCATCACCATCAAACACCATCTCACCATCACCACCATCAGACACCATCACCATCACACCACCACCATCAACACACCATCAAACACAACCACCACCAAACACCCTCAAAACAGCATCACACCACCACCCTCAAACACCATCAACACACCATCAAAAACCACGCCACCACCACCAAACACCATCATTACCATATATACAAGAACACCCACAGCGATAAGCAACAACAACCCCACTAATGACAAGCCCGAACATTTCGAATGACGAAGAGATCGCCATTAGCATACGGTGTGGGGGGGAGGGGGGAGAGGGGAGGGGAAGGGGGGAGAAGGACCGAGGCGAGAGGGGTAGGAAGCGAAGGAGGGAGGGAGAGAGGG
>NC_091582.1:21005060-21015060 GCF_042767895.1 Penaeus vannamei | reverse complement strand
CTTCAAAACTTTTGTGAAGTCAGACTTGAGAGAGGAGGAGGAGGAGGAGGAATAAGGAGGAGGAGGAGGAATAAACAGGAGTAGGAGGAAGAGCAGGAGGAGGAGAAGAAGAAAAAGATGAAGTAGAAGAAGAAGAAGACGGAGGAGGAATAGGAGGAGGAGGAGGAAGAGAAAGAGAAGGAGGAGGAGGAATAGGGAGGGAGAAAGAGAAGGAGGAGGAGGAATAGGAGGAATAAGAAGAGGAGAAGGAGGAGGAGGTTGAAGTGGATGACGAGGATGAAGAGGAGAAAAAAAGAATAAAAAAGGAGGAGTAAATGAAAACAAAGACATGCTGTATAAGAAAGGTTAAAAATAAAGAGAAAAAAACATTACTTACAGCCACACAAGAAAGGGACAAGGAGACGTCAACGTGGCGAAAAGAAAGACATAAAAGGGAAAAATAGAAAAAATACTAAGACAAAGAACAGATCCGAATCCCCAAAGAAACAAACAACGAAACAGAGAAAGAAAGAAAAAGAGCAAAGAAACAAACAACGAAAGAACGAAAGAAAGAAAAAAGAGCAAAGAAAAAAAAAAGGAAAAGAGGGAATGAAAGACAGAAAGAGAGAAAGGGGGAGTCCGGAGGCGGAAGGAGGCGGAAGGAGGCACCTGTCGGCCAAGACTTCGCGAGGAAAGACTAATCTTCGAGGGAGATAAAATATGCGAGAAGCGTCGCGACATCCCCCCCTCCCCCCTCCGCCTCCCCTTCCTCCCTTCCTGGAACTCTAGGCACTTCCTCTCCCTCAAGCCTAATCCCTCGTCCTTTCCCCTTTCCCTGGCACCCTAGGCACTTAACCCCCCTAACCTCCCCCCATATTCCTTTCTCCCTGGCACCCTAGGCACTTAAACCCCCTAACCTCCCCCCATATTCCTTTCTCCCTGGCACCCTAAGCACTTAACCCCCCTTACACCCTACCTCTTCCTATTCCATTCTCCCTGGCACCCTAGGCACTTAACCCCCTTACACCCTACCTCTTCTATTCCATTCTCCCTGGCACCCTAGGCACTTAAGCCTCCTAATCCCCCCTATATTCCTTTCTTCCTGATACCCTAGGCACTGAAGCCCCCTACCCCCCTATATTCCTTTCTCCCTGGCACCCTAAGCACTGAAGCCCCTATCCCCCCATATTCCTTTCTCCCTGGCACCCTAGGCACTTAACCCCCCTAACCTCCCCCCATATTCCTTTCTCCCTGGCACCCTAGGCACTTAAACCCCCTAACCTCCCCCCATATTCCTTTCTCCCTGGCACCCTAGGCACCTAAACCCCTTGCACTCCCTCTCATCTATTCCTTTCTCCCTGGCACTCTAGGCCTACCTCACATCCTTCCGCTCTCCCTCTTATCTTCCCTTCTCCCTGGCACCTTAGGCACTTCACCCTCCAACTAAATCCTACCTCCCTCACCTCCCCCTTTCTCTCCCTTCCCTTCTCCCTAACACCCTAGACACTTCAACCCTTTCCCTCACCCTCTACCCCACACCTCTCCTCCCTTCCCCTCTCCCTAACACCCTAGACACTTCAACCCTTCCCCTCAACCCCTACCCCACACCTCTCTCCCCCTCCTCCCTTCCCCTCTCCCAAACACCGAGGACACTTCAACCCCTTTCCCTCAACCTCTACCCTACACCTCTCCTCCCTCCCCCTCTCCCTTCCCCTCACCCCCTCCTCCCTTCCCCTCTCCCTGGCACCCTAGGCATCCGGCACCCCTCCCTTGGTCCTACCTCAACCTACACCGCCTTCTGCCCCTCTGCCTCTCCAGCTACGATTCTCTCGTATTGTTTTTTTTTTTTTTTTTTTTGTTCTTCATAAGTTCCGAAGATTTTATTTATTCAGACTCACAACCCTGACTTAGTGGAATTGAGTATTATGGCGGCGTCTGGCATGCTCTTTCGGTCTTCATCTCTCTCTCTCTCTCTCTCTCTCTCTCTCTTTCTCTTTTTCTTTCTCTCTCTCTCTCTTTCTGTCATCTTTTTCGCCATTTTTCTTTTTTATCCTTCTTTCTCTCTCCCTCATTCCTCGTCTCTCCCATAAATAAACCGCAAATATGAAACAGAGCAAAAAAAAAACAAAAAAAAAAACAAAAAAAAAATCATAAATTACCTCATCATAAGGACATTGACAGCGAAACGAAATCAAAACCACAATCACAGATTTGAGATTTTTTCTTCCCGCGTCTCACGTCACAGCCACGCATATGCCCTAATCCCCCTCCCCCTCCCCTCCTCCGCCCCCACCCCAACCCCCTTTATCAACACCCCACCACCCCCATCCACACCCACCCTCCACCTCCATCTCCTCTCCCCACCCGCCACCCCACACCCTGTCACCCCCCTCCATCTCCTCCCCCACACCCTGTCACCCTTTTCCAACACCCCCTCCCCTCCCCCCCACACCGGCCTCACACTTCAACGCCCACCCGTGGAAATTGAACCTTTTGGAATCGAGTTAGCGCCCCTAATGGGATTCTGAAAGTAGACGACGCCTGAAATCGTCTCGTAAATAAACAAGAAAATAATCGCCGCGAAGAGATTTACCAAACACACCCTCCCCCTCCCTCCCTCCCTCCCTCCCTCCTTCTCACTCCCCTCCCTCCCTCTCTCTCTCCTTCTCCATCTCTCCTTCCTTCTCCTCCCTCCCTCCCTCCCTCCTTCTCCCCCTCTCCTCCTCCTCCTCTCACTTCCTCCTCCCCTCCCTCCCATCCCTCCTTCTCCTCTCCCCCACCCTCCCTCTCCACCTCCCTCCCTCCCTCTCCCCATCCCCCTTCCTCCCACCCTTTCTCCCCTCCCCCCCTTCTCCCCCTCTCCTCCCCCCCCCCCCCAAAAAAAAAGCCATTTCGAAGGCGTGTCGAAGCGACGTTCGAAATCCGCGGCGGAAGGGGGAGGGGGGGGGGGGAGGGGGGCCAGCGCTCTCGCCATTTGCTGGGAGTGCGACGCGGAATCGGGGCAAATATTGAGCTACATTAATGGGAGAATTGATAAGGTGACATCTGAGAAGCAAACAAACGATTAAATAAATCTAAAACTATATAAATCTGTAAATATACACATTTATGTATACATTACATATATAAATATATATATATATATATATATATATATATATATATATATATATATATATATAGAGAGAGAGAGAGAGAGAGAGAGAGAGAGAGAGAGAGAGACAGAGAGAGAGAGAGAGAGAGAGAGAAAGAGAGAGAGAGAGAGAGAGAGAGAGAGAGAGAGAGAGAGAGAGAGAGAGAGAGAGAGAGAGAGAGAGAGAGAGAGAGAGAGAGAGAGAGAGAGAGAGAGAGAGAGAGAGAGAGAGAGAAGACAGAAGAGATAAAATAGAAAGAGAGAGAGAGAGAAAGAGAAGAGAGAAAGAGAGAGAATAATAGAGAAATAGAGAGAAAGGAACGCCAGACAAATAAATAAAGAAAAAGAAAAAAAACTAAAGCAGAGTGAGAGAGAGAGAGAAAAAAAAAGCAGCAAATACAAAAAAAAAAGGCGCGCATTCGTCAGCCCGAAAGTTTCCCGCCAAAAGAGACCGACTCGGGGCGGGCGGCGCGCGGAGGGATTTTAACGGCATCGGCCACCTCGCCCGCCCTTGCTCTCATTAGCGCCTCAGGCACGACCACATCATAAGCATCATCACCATTATCACCATTATCATCACCATTCACCATCATCACAGTCACCATTCACCATCATCACAGTCACCATTCACCATCATCACAGTCACCATTCACCATCACCACAATCACCAGTCACCATCACCACAATCACCAGTCACCATCACCACAATCACCAGTCACCATCACCACAATCACCAGTCACCATCAGCACCATAACTATAATCGCCATCACTACCAAAACTACCAACGCCGCCATCAAAAGTCCTCCACCACCACTACCAACGCCACCTTCACCAACACCGGAAAAAAGTAACAATTATCATCATAAACATTATATTATATTTTCCCCCATTACGGTTTACGTAAAAAAGCATTATCCCCTCCATCATCATTTTTTCCCGTTACGGTTTACAAAAAGCCCCAAATTAACATTCACATCGTTATCATCATCATAACCATTATTTTTTTTCCCAATAACGGTTTGCAAAAACCCACAAATTAACATCATCATCCCTCATCATCATCATCATCAAAATCATCATAAACATCACAAACATTTTTCTCAAATTCGGTTAACAAATAAGAAAAAAAACACAAATCAACATATCCGTCCCCATCATCATCATCATCATCAAAATCATCATAAGCCAAATTCGGTTAACACAAAAAAATAAAGAAATTAAAAAAAATAATAATAAAAATAAAAGATAAAGCAAACAAATTAATAATAATAATAATAATAATAATAATAATAATAATAAAAACAACATCAACACCCCCACCATCATCATCATCATCAAAATCCTCATAAACATCCGATTTTCCCCTCAAAATCCGGCGTCCGATTTCAGCCTCCATTTCCGCCCACCGCCGCCGCGCCCGCAACCCTTTCCCCTCTCGCTTCGAATCGAGAGAACTTGATCCTGCTCGCCTCCGGCCTCTTCGCCCTTCCCCTTTCCCCTCGCTCTTCCCTCGGTCTCCCCTTTTCTTCGAGTTTCCCCTCTCTTTATCCTGCTCTTCCCTCGTTCTCCCCTTTTCTTCGAGTTTCCCCTCTCTTTATCCTGCTCTTCCCTCGTTCTCCCCTTTTCTTCGAGTTTCCCCTCTCTTTATCCTGCTCTTCCCCTCTTTTCTTCGAGTTTCCCCTCTCTTATCCTGCTCTTCCCTCGTTCCTGCTCTTCCCTCGTTCTCCCCTTTTCTTCGAGTTTCCCCTCTCTTTATCCTGCTCTTCCCTCGTTCTCCCCTTTTCTTCGAGTTTCCCCTCTCTTTATCCTGCTCTTCCCTCGTTCTCCCCTTTTCTTCGAGTTTCCCCTCTCTTTATCCTGCTCTTCCCTCGTTCTCTCCTTTTCTTCGAGTTTCCCCTCTCTCTATCCTGCTCTTCCCTCGTTCTCTCCTTTTCTTTGGTTTCCCCTTCGTTTATCATCATACTTTTCTCTTGCTCTACCCCTTTCCCCTCGCTCTTCCCTCGTTCTCCCCTTTTCTTCGAGTTTCCCCTCTCTTTATCCTGCTCTTCCCTCGATCTCCCCTTTTCTTCGAGTTTCCCCTCTCTTTATCCTGCTCTTCCCTCCTTCTCCCCTTTTCTTCGAGTTTCCCCTCTCTTTATCCTGCTCTTCCCTCGTTCTCTCCTTTCTTCGAGTTTCCCTCTCGTTTATCCTGCTCTTCCCTCGTTCTCCCCTTTTCTTCGAGTTTCCCCTCTCTTTATCCTGGTCTTCCCTCGTTCTCTCCTTTTCTTCGAGTTTCCCCTCTCTTTATCCTGCTCTTCTCTCGGTCTCTCCTTTTCTTTGGTTTCCCCTTCGTTTATCATACTTCTCTCTTGTTCTACCCTTTCCCCCTCTCTTTATCCTTCTCTTCCCTCGCTCTCTCCTTTTCTTTGGTTTCCCCTCTCTTTATATTGCTGCTCTCCCTTTTCTTTGGTTTCCCCTTCGTTTCTCATACTTTTCTCTTGCTCTACCCTTTTCTCCTCCCTTTCCCCTCGTTCTCTCCTTTTCTTTAGTTTCCCCTCTCTTTATCCTGCTCTTCCCTCGCTCTCTCCTTTTCTTTAGTTAACCTGTCCGTTCATCATACTTTTCTCTTGTTCTACCTTTTCCCCTCCCTTTCCCCTCGTTCTCCCCTCTTCTTTGGTTTCCCCTCCCTTTATCCTGCTCTTCCCTCGTTTTCCCCTCTCCTCGTTTACCTCCCCCTTTATCGTACTTTTCTCTCGATCTCCCCTTTCCTTTAGTTTCTCCTCCCTTTATCATGCTCCTCGTTCTCCCCTTTCTTTGTTTCCCTCTCCCTTTATTATTCTCTTCCGTTGTTCTCCCTTTTCCTTATTCGCCGCTCCCTTTACCGAGTTCCTCCTCTGTCTCCTCTGTATATCATTCTCTTCCTCTCCCCTTCCCCTCCCTCATCCCTCTCCTCCCCTCTCACATTTCCTCTCTCCACCCCTTTCTCAAATTCTCCCTCTCTCCTCCCTCTTCCATTATTCCTCCCTCTACTCATCCTTCCACCCTCCCACCACCCATCCCTCGCCCTCCCTCACCCACCCTCAGCCAGCCTCTCCCACCCCACCACCCTCCCCTTCCCCACCCCTCCACCCACCCCTCCATCCACCCCTCACCCACCCCACCACCCATCCCTCCACCCACCCCTCCACCCTCCACCCTCCAACCTCCCTCCAACCTCCACCCATCCCCTCACCTTTCCTTCTTACACGCCCGCCTCTCCCTTCCCGCCCGAGATACAAGCAAGCGCCTTCAATTAGGTGGGCGTCCCTCCTCCAGCGGGCGGCTCCGAGGGACGTCCTCGGCTCCTGTTCCGAGGGGAAGCGGACCTGCTCCGGATGAGGGGAAGCGAAATAAGGACGAACATGAGAAGAAAATAGTTAAGAGGATCGGCCATTTTCGATCGCTCATACAAACAGACGTACAAACACAGACGTACGTAAGGAAGGAAGGGAGGAGAGAAAAAAAAGAGGGAAGAGAGAAAGGGGAAGTAAAAGAGGGAATAGGGAAAAAATGAGAAAAGAGGGGAAGGAGGAAGGAAGAAGGAAGAAGGAAGGAAGAACGGTCGAGGAGAAAGAAGGGAGGTAAAGACAAGAAGATGAGAGGAGGGGTAGAAGGGAAGAATAAGAAAAGACAAGAAGGACGGAAGGGAAAATGGGCAAAGATAAGAGATAAGATAAAGAGGCAAAGGAAGGAAAGGAAATAGGGAGGGGGAGAGGAGAGGAAAGAAGAAGGACAAACATGAGCGCAAAATAGTTAAAAGGATCTGCCATTTTCGGTTGCTCATACAAACACACGTACGTAAGCAAGGGAAGACGGAAAAAAGAGGGAAGAGAGAAAGGGGAAGTAAAAAGGGAATAGGAAAAAAAAAGTGGAAAGAGGGGAAGAAAGAAGGAAGAGCGGTGGAGGAGAGAGAAGGGAGATAAAGAGAAGAAGATGAGAGGAGGGGTAGAAGGGAAGAAGAAGAAAAGACGAGAAGGAGGGAAGGGAAAATAGGCAAAGATAAGAGATAAGATAAAGAGGCAAAGGAAGGAAAGAAAATAGGGAGGGGGAGAGAAGAAGAAAGGAGAAGGAAAGAATAGGAAAAGAAAAGAGGGGATGAGAGAAGGCGAGCACAAGGGGAAGAAGAAGAAAGGGAAGAGGAAAAAAGGACAGAGGAAGACGAGAAGAGAAGAAGAAAAGAAGAATTAGAAAGAAGAGAAGAAACAAAGAGAGGAAGCGAAGATTAAGAGAGAAGAAAAAAAGAAAAAAATAACATAGAAGAACAAAGAAAGAAGAAGAAAAAAAAGAAAAAAAATATCAAAGAGAGAAGAAAGAAAATAAGAATAAACAAGGAAGAGAAGAAGACAAAGAGGAGAAGGGAGGAAGAAGCCGAAATCACGAGAGACCGGACTGTATTTGGCGATAAGATACAGCCAGCGCCCTCTATTGTTGTCTACCTGAGCCTCAAATCTTCCATTGTCTCCCTTCCCCTCTTTATTCTTCCGTCCTTTTTCCTCTCCTATTCTCGTCTACTTCATTTTAGTAGAAAGTGGGATAGGGAGAGAAGGAGAGGGAGGGAGGGAAGGGGGGATAGGGAGAGGGAGGGAGGGAAAGAGAAAGCGAAGGGTTGGGGGGAGGGGTTGAGAGAGAGAGAGAGAGAGAGAGAGAGAGAGAGAGAGAGAGAGAGAGAGAGAGAGAGAGAGAGAGAGAGAGAGAGAGAGAGAGAGAGAGAGAGAAGTGAGAGAGAAGCGAGAAAGAAGCGAGAAAGAAGCGAGAAAGAGGCGAGAAAGAAGCGAGAAAGAAGCGAGAAAGAAGCGAGAAAGAAGCGAGAAAGAAGCGAGAAAGAAGCGAGAAAGAAGCGAGAAAGAAGCGAGAAAGAGAAAAAGAAGAGAAAAAGAAGAGAGAGAAAAAAAAGGAGAGAAGAGGAGAGCAGAGGAAGGGAGAAAAAGATGGAGATGCTTGTAAACCTACGCAATAACTTTCACAACAGGACGACGCGACAAAAAAGGCCGAAGATAAGGGACTGAAAGAAAGGAGAGACAGAGCAGCCAAAAAAAGAAGAAAACAAACGGGGCAATACTATAAATATGAGAGGGAAAACGCGCGCGCGCGCGCACGCACACACACACACACACACACACACACACACACACACACACACACACACACACACACACACACACACGCACACGAACACGCACACACACCCACACACGCACCTACCCACACACGCACGCACACATACACACACACACACACACACACACACACACACACACACACACACACACACACACACACACATACACACGCATACATATACACACGCACGCACATACACATTCACACGCACACACACCCACACACCCAGAACACACACACACACACACAAAGAAGGAACTAGGAAAAATATCTTCCTTTACGTCCAATACAAATACAATGAAAATGGAAGAGCAATAAATTCAACGTGACATAACCCCCCCCCTCCCTACGTCTTCCCCCCACCCCCACCCCCCATATCTACATATTTCACTCGGGCAGAAAAATAAGACGAAAGGAAATGTAATAAAGGAGAAGTAAAAAAATATGGAAAAATGTGATTGAGGAAATGAAGGGAAAGAAATTTGCTTTAAATACGAGAAAGAAAATAAGAAGAAAAACAGGAGGAAAAAAGGGAAAAACTAGAGAAAACAAGAAAACAAATTAAGAAAAGAAAACGGAAAAGAAAAAAAAGAAATCAAACAAAAGGAAAAAAAAAAAAAAGAAAACAAAAATGGAATAACGAGGTGAAAAAAAAACATTCAATCAAGAAAGAAAAAGAAAGAAAAAAAGACAAAAAATAAATAAAGACGTGAGAAAAAAATCATTTCCAAGGATAAAGAAAAAAAGAAAAAAGAAAAAAAAAAGAAAATGAAAAAGGAAAAAAAAAAACACTCGAGGAAAGAGCCAGAACACACGAAGTAGTTAAAGCAGAGAGAGTCCCAGAGTGCCAAATGTACACAGTGCCACGAAAGTGCCTCTTAAAACGCACCACTTCAGGAGAGGGACACTCCGAGATGCCCCGGAAATGACACGCTTAAGCGAGGTAGATGGAGCAGTAGATGGAGAGGAAGATGGAGAAGTAGATAAAGAAGTAGATGGAGAGAAAGGTGGATAAATAGATAAAGAAGTAGATAGAGAAGTAGATGGAGAGAAAGGTGGATAAATAGATGAGGAAGTAGATGGAGAGGAAGATGAAGAAGTAGATGGAGGAGAGGTTGAAGGAGAATTAAACGGATAGATGAAGAAACTGATGACCTTGTCAGAAAAGCAGATGGATATAGATAGATAGATAGACAGATAGATGGAGAAGTAGATGAAGTAGATACAGAAGTAGATGGAGATGGAAAGGGGGGGGAGGGGTAGACGAGCAAACGAGGCCCAGAATGCCAAAGCAGTGGCACTGTTTACGAGGGACAGAGAGGTGACAGCGTTTTAGGCGGAGGGTACGGAGGAGGGGCGGGGAAGGGAGAGATGGAGGAGGGAGGAAGGGGAGGGAGGAGGGAGGAGGGAGGGGGAGGAGGAAGAGGGAAAGGGAGGGAGGAGGAGGGGGGAGGGAGGAAGGGAGGAGGGAGAAGGAGGAGGGAGGAAGGGGAGGGAGGAGGGAGAGGGAGAGGGAGGAGGGAGGA
Source organism: Penaeus vannamei (assembly GCF_042767895.1). NCBI lineage: Eukaryota > Metazoa > Arthropoda > Malacostraca > Decapoda > Penaeidae > Penaeus > Penaeus vannamei. The sequence continues at coordinate 21,005,282 of NC_091582.1, read as the reverse complement.
AGGAGGGGGAGGGAGGGGGGAGAAGGAGGAGGGAGGAAGGGGAAGGAGGAGGAGCAGGGAGGAGGGAGGAGGGAGAGGAAGGAGGGGAGGGAGGAGAGAGGAGAGGCAAGGGGGAGGGAGGAGGAGAGGGAGGAGGAGGGAGGAGGAGAGGAGAAGAGAAGGGGAGGAGAGAGGGAGGAGGGAGGAGGGGTAGGGAGAGGGGTAAGGAGGGCGAGAAATAAC